>NW_026111027.1:30000-44422 GCF_024679095.1 Eriocheir sinensis | reverse complement strand
CTCATGCCAAGCACACCTGAGGGTCACTAAAAAATTGTTGAACATACATTTGTAGCCTCCCAGCAAGGGCAGACCCCAGCAAGATGAAATATTTCTTGGTTTCCATGGTGATTAAATCCTGAACACACAAACACTTCACAACACCTGGACTTGGCCATGGAATAATTAATGGTTTGATTTCTTGTTTATCACCTGATGTAGCTACAGGTCACTCGCTCACGGCCGACTCATGATCATGCATACAAGGCTGTTGTGTCTTAGTTCTCACCTCGGTTATATTTTCCGGATTTTCATCTCCTTTGTCTGAAAGCTCCTTTTATTTTGTAAAACTAGTAATTGTTCCACACATGTAGGTTGTCTGTGTCTGATAAACAGCTTTTCCCTGGCAGAGTTGACTGTCTCTGGAATGGAGGCACACATTCCACGTACTTCCTCTACTCCTCATGCTAAAAAATCCTTCCTTTAATCACGCTTGTTCTCGTGCTATCCAAGATAGAGAGGCAGCTCATAAAAGATACCAGAGCCTTCGCACTCCTGCTGACCATGCTCTTTATATTTCTGCCCGGAATCGTGCCAAATCTATTCTTCAACTTACCAAAACCTCTTTCATTAATAGAAAATGTCAAAACCTTACTTTTTTTAATTCTTCCCATGACTTCTGGCACCTAGCCAAAAACATCTCCAATTTCACCACTTCATTTTTCCCTCCTCTCCTTAACCCTGACGGCAGCACCTCCGTCTCATCTATCTCTAAGGTTGAACTTTCTGTAAAAACTTCACTCTGGATGATTCTGGGCATATTCCTCCTACTCGTCCCCCCTCTGACTCCTTTATTCCTGTTAATAAGATTCTTCGGAGGTTGTTTTCTATGCCCTCTCTGGCCACAACTCTCAGAAGGCTTATGGACCTGATGGAGTGCCTCCTATTGTTCTTAAAAACTGTGCTTCCGTGCTGACACTCTGCCTGGTCAAACTCTTTCGCCTCTGCCTATCAACATCTACCTTTCCTTCCTGCTGGAAATGCCTTCATACAGCCTGTGCCTAAGAAGGGTGACCATTTACTCTTATCTACTGAGAGCTTTGGCCATTAATCTAGATGACAAATCCTGCTGAAACACTCAGTCAATGATAAAGTGACTCAAGTTGGTTAGGTTTCAAACTGTTCTTGTGTAATTATTCATTTAATATTTATTTGGTTTGCTTGCAGCTAAAACAGATAATTAGTCACACAAATTAGTTAGCAAATTGCAATAGGCTTTCATTGTCTCTTTCCCAAAGACCTTTTTATTCATTTACACAGGAGTCCAGAATGTACTAAGTGACTGCCACTGAATTTCAAGTTTCATAATTCTATACAGTACTTCAAAGAGCTCTCGAATGAGAGTTAAGACAGAGGACTCTTCTTTGGAAAGGTCCTCAACCTGGTCGTCCTTGGGGTGTGGGGGTCAAGAAAGTACAAATGGCTGCCTACTGTATTTTGCTTGTAATTCTTCATCAAGAATGTACCTGAATATACTTGTCAAGCTTCTCAAGGTGCTCAACAATAATATTTTGTACAACAAAATCAAGTGTCCATCATGGAGGAGGAGCTCCAGAGGGAGGATGTAACTCTCCTGTTCAATTTTCACTTCTACAGTCTCAATTTTCCTTGAAAATCTGGAGCTTTTCTGTAAGATTTATTTATCCGTTTTATCACATAAACATGTTCAACATTCAGTTTGGCAGAAGATGGGTACAAAATAAGTCAAATGAAGTTTTCATTATTTGTTGAATTTGCATGGGCTTAGTGACCCCACAAAACACATTTGAGTCCTCAAATGGGGTCCGACCAGAGGATGGGATTGCTTCTTTACAGGATGTATTCTGTAGCTCTGACCCCTGGTAATGGTTTCACAATTCATTATCTTTAATCAAGCAAATATTAGTAAAACACATTGAAATTGTTTTACCTTTAATTTTCTTCAAGGTATTTTTTAATTAACATTGTCATATGATAGACGTATCAATTGTTATTAATAGTAATATGTAAGGCAGTATATTGATCATGATTCTAGACTTTGAAAGGCAACTAATTATGTTGGTCAGACATTCACTTAAAGTTAGTTATGTCCACTGTGAAGGTGCAAAACAGATTATTAGCAAGTTCCTTGTTACAGATGGCAGCCAAGTGATTGTCTCGGGACCGCATCCAGGAGTTGGAGTCCCTGGTCCAGCTGCAGAAGCATGAGGTGAGCCACACTCCTGAAAGCCTAATTTCTTGATGTTTCTATTTTTTCTAGTTCACTCACCATATTGGAATAATAGCTGCATGTTGCAAGCATTTTTTATGCAGCTGTAACATGTTACCATAAAATAAGTGTAAGGAGTCTGCACCCTGCGGTCTGAGCCTATTTTTTAGCTTTAAGTTTTTATTCGTGTTTTAAGAATGATGAGTATCACAAAGGATTCTTTTAAGATATTTGAAATGTCAACTCTTTACTAAATCATGTATTGCTAATATTTTTGGCCTGGTCATAAGTGTGATTGGTTGTAAGTCACACGTTGGAACTCAAGGACTACCTGTAGACACACAGGCAATAGGTAAATTAATTTTCAAATTCAACAATAGTTCAGATTTGTGTGCACCAGACCCAACTGATAACTTATTCACCCAAAACTAGCTTGCCTAATGCACATGATGTGCCTCGTACTTCTCTGTTACGTGCTTGGTTCACAACTATCTCCCTCACCGCAGCCACTTTACCCTCGCTGCCTGTTGCACAAGATAGTATTTCCTTTGCTTCAATGTAGCTGGATGCAAGATACTGTTTGGTTTCCATTTTGCAACTGTAGAGCAAGATAGGAGCATTACCAACTTGAAAATGCCATGTCCTTGTGTTAACCTGGAGCATCATGTGATAGGTGAGACCTGTCTGTCACATGACTACCATTGAGACCACTCTTGTAGTCTACTACACTGCTAAGTTATTGTGAAGTTTAGCTTGAAGATCTCAGTATTCCCAACACCTGGGCAGCCTTACTGTTTCACCCAGGAAAATTTCAAATGCTGATTTTCAGTTTTGGTCCGAGAACCTCAAGCCTCAGTGACCACTGTCTGTGAAAATGCCTCACAAGCCATTACCAAAGGCTTTCCTAACTCAGCAAAATTAGTGATTTGGGCAGATCAAGGTTACTGACCCTTAGAGACAACATGTATTTTCCATGACATCAAAGTCTTTCCCGTGAATAATCTTAAGCTATGAGCTGATGTTGTATGATGATGGAGCAAGAATGCATCCCTATCTTATCACAGTGCCACATGACAGCAGGGCTTCCTTCCACCCACTGCAAACTACACACCTTTCCTTAGGTCAGTGATCTTTGCAGGATTCTCAATGCATTGCAGACTCCAATGTGACTTCTGATGTGCTATTTTTTTATTTATATTTATGTAATATTCATTATTACTTTCATTTTTCCATGATGTATGAATCAATAAGTGGGGGCATAAGCTAGGAGTCATGTTGTGCCCTACCATAGCTAGGCGTTATCGCGATAAGTTATCGCGATACTTTATCGCTGATAACAAAATCGGGTTATCGGCCATCCGTTACTTATTCAAATATATATCGGTATCTTCGTTACTTTTGTAACCAAACTAACGATAATCACTACTTTTTTCCGCCTCTCAGAAAAGAAGAAAACGTCTCTACTGCACATGCGGCCGGGCGCCTGTGTTGTATGAAAAAACTTTGGGGTATGAAATATCTTCGTGAATAGATTTCATACTTAGATCATCAACATTAAAGTACTTGGTAATTTTTATGTTACTCAAAATCAATACATCAAAGAGAAAATCATTTAACTTTGCCCAAAAAATGATTATTCAATGCCTCAGATTTGATATTCCATATTCATTTGTGAGCATGCCATGGTATTGAAGGCACCGGTGTTGTGTTATTTGGTGTTCCATCATCAAAAGCTGGCGCTTTTGTTTACACACACTGGTCTCTCGTGAACTGCGCATGTTCAGACCAGTAAGCGTAGCCCTGCACAGTCTCACAAAGCTTTTTAACACATTAAGAATAGTTGCTGGAATGCTGAATCAGACATACAGTACCATCATCCTCGCTGTTTCTAGAACGTCACTCTGTACACCTAAATACAACTCGTACAGAGTGTCATTCTAGAAACAGCGAGGATGGTGGTACTGTATTCTGATTCAGCCTTCCAGCAACTTTAATTAAAAAGCTTTGTGAGACTATAAAGCTCTAACGCTGGTCTGCATGCACAGTTCAAGAGACCATGTTATAACAAAACAACTTTAACGGTGGGGATAAATAACACAACACCTTCCGTTCTAGTATTACCGTCCATGTGTACGTGTCAACGTGTGGTTTTCAAGTTTTGTAAGTTTTCTAAAATACATATAATGAAAATTTGAATTCATCTATGTTTTCTATTTGAATTATCAATATAGTATCGTTTTCGCCTATCAGACTTATCGCTAGCTAGTATCGGAATTGTGGATTTATATTGGGTATCGGTTATTGGTTATCGCCTATATTTGTGTCTCCAGTTAACGAATATCGGTTATCACCGATAAGGTTTTTCATTATCAGTTATCGGTTATCGGGAATAAGGTTTTTTGTTATCGTGCCCAGCTGTGTGCCCTACCCTGCAGTGCCATCCCTAGGGTTCCTCCTGAGCAAGTCTCTATGCAGGCCCTTCTTATCCTAAGCAACTAATGGCAAGATCCATTGACTTGCTGAGGCCACAAGCTTTGGGGTTCCCCCTTGGCCCTCTCAGTAACAGAATGTATCTTTCAGATACAATCCAGTGAGCAGCTTCACCTTCTGGGTAGTGTGCCTTGTGTCTGTATAGCTGGAGTTAGTATTCATGGACTGTGCAGGTGACTAGGCCCTGATTCAGTCTCACGGAGTAATTGCCAGTTTGACACAGTCATTCCAGCAATATTCCATGATTCTGTCTAGGCACATTATATTAATTTTCCTCTCCAAGTTACTATTTAGTGCCCATCTCTCACAGAGAGCACAAACAACCTGAAGGTCTGGATCTTAATCCCACTGTACAGGTGTTGACAATGCCACGTACTCATGCTGAGCAAGTCCATAACACGGTGGGCCAAACCAATCTGCAGGAAGACCTAATGACAGAATCCACCATTATACTGCACTACGTTTCAAGATATCAATGTCCTTGCCACACACATGAACAGACTACTCTTTTATTTAGTAAGCTTCCAAACACCTGTACCTTTGTCGTGGCCCAGGAGACCTGAAGTTCAGTCTTCGTCTCCTTGTGTGATGCCTGAAAGCCATCACTAGAACCTCCAGTGACTCTAAGGATTATTGCATCATTGGCAAACAAGGTCAGTGACCTGGTAATTGCCAAAGATGCTCCACAATGACTGTTCCACAGCTCTGCCTAATACCCAGTCCATACAAGTGTTGAAAAGTGATGGGGCAAGGACACAGCCCTGCCTCACTCCCACATTCAGGGAAAGAAGGTGGACCCTCCCTCCCATGCTTCCCAGCACTCCCAATCCTAGAGTACAGGCCAGTCACTAGACCAACTGTCCTTGCAGGAATCCTACAGAGTTGCTGAGGTTCCAGAGTGCCTCGTGATGCACTGAATCAAACTCCTTTTGAAAAACAGCTTTGACTTCATGCATCCCCTGACCAGACTTTCTTCCTGTAGACAACATTCATTTCTTTTGAAATGTATATAATCTGTCTAAACTTGTCTGAAGCAATAGAATAAAGTCAATCAATAACAGGTGGCCAAGACTGTGAGGCAGTGTAACTTACACGAGACTTCAAATTGCAAAGGCAACAGATGAGCAAGCTTTTTACCCAGCACACAGCTGTATATTACAATGACTGGGGCTAGGGTTTACTGGTCACTTTCCCATTCTATACAGTGATGACCAGAGACTTCATCCAGCCTTAGGGAATAGCACAAAATTGGCAGACAGTCGTTAAGGCAATATACAACCTGTGGAGGAGGGCCTCAAGCTCAGTGTTCATCAATCTGTCATTAGTGAAAAAAAGCCTCTCCACCTATCAACCGAGTCAGCCTCCTTGACATCACCAAGGATGAGTGGCTTTATGAACTGTTGGGTCAGTAGTCACTTGGAGGGCCAGACATTTGTAACTTGTTAAAGTATATGTGCTGGGGAGTCCAGTACCCAGTTGTTGTATGAGGCAGCCATCCATTGTTCAGGTACTACTCACCTGAGAAGCAAATGAAATGTCCTCTTGGCTTATTGAGCAGGTCAGACGTCATGAGCAATAAAATAAGTTCAACTATTGTCAGTGGTTGCCCAGACATACCTTCTAACATCTTGGAGGAGCTCTGGTGCTGTGAGACAGATCCCCATGTTGGCCCAGGTCTCCACACAGCAGTCTGACTTATCTGTATTCTCCATTGTGTTGCAGGAGACCAAATCACTCTTCAGTTAAAGATGGTTTCCAGTGCACTCTTCAACACTCAGAGAATTAATAATCTGAAGCCATCTCATGGCCACACAGGGTTCACTAATGTGTCAGTCAAGGCTGCCCCAGAAGCTTTGTGCACTCCACCACTCCAGCAACGGTCTATTAAACAAGGAATATTCAGAAGTGTGGATCTGCAGAGTTTTGAGAGAGAAGTGTTCTTGTTTGTGCAAATGAACACATCACTCACGGCAGCCTGTCTCACCTCTGTTAACTATACTGACCTTGTCCAAGACATTAGTCCTGTGAGTAATGGCTTTCCTCTAGACAGCTGACTTCATGAAAAAAATTTCCCCTCAGCAGCATGATTCCAAGAAAAATTATAATCTGCAATAAGAATTATCATGCATGTGGCGAGGACATTGAGTTCTCGGAAAACTTCACGTACCTTGGTAGTGTAGTTCAGAACAACAGTGAGTCTCATCAGTAAGTCTATGGTAGATTAGCTTGGCCCACAGTGTTATGGACTTGTTCAGCATGAGTATCACGGTGTTGTTGATATCTGTGCAGAAGGACAAAGATCTGGATCTTCAAGTCCCTTGCACTCCCTGTCTTACTCTATGGCTGTGAGGCATGGACACTAAGTGGGGACTTGGAGAGGTGGATTGATGCCTTTGGTAATAAATGTCTATGCAGAATCATGGAATATCACTGGAATGACTTTGTGTCAAACCGGTGATTACTTTATGGGACTGATTCCACATATATAACCCGCATAGTCCGTCAACGCCAACTCCAGCTACTCGGGCAAGTGGCACGTTACCTTGAAGCTGATTCTGCTCATCGCGTTGTATCTGTAAGAGACAATCCTGGGTGGAGGAGGCCAAGGGGACGCCCATAGAGATCATGGTTTGAGCAAGTTGATATATCCTGCCAGGAGGTACTTGTGATAGGAAGGAGGTCTGCATGGAGACTCACCTGGAGGCCCCCCAGACTTGGCGTTGTAGGATGGACGAGGCGATGCACCCCCCGGCGTATGCTCCCATTGATTGATTGATTAATTGAATAAGAATTAGAAATGTACATGGGTTGTTGCTCAACCCCTCACCACCTCCACTGGCTCTCTGTCCATCCCCCACACTCCCATGAGCATAAGGTTCCAGTGCCCTGAGGTGGTGGTGGCACACACTGTGGAACACATTACCTGCTCTGTCTTATCGTAACATTTCTGACTTAGCTGTGTTTTGAGAAGACTACAAGACATGCATATGAGGCTGTATTTGTTGCTTCAAAGGCTGTCCCTCCTCACTGTATGAGCACTGTCTTACACTCTGAGTTAACTGCCGCAGAAACCATATTGAGAACATAGGATACACTTGTTCATAGATTTGACCACTGTTGAGAATCCTCTTCCTCTCCCTCCTTTCCTTCTCTTCCTCTCCTTCCCTCCTTTCCTTCTTCCTCTCCCTCTCCCTTCCTTTCCTTCTTCCTCTCCCTCTCCTCCTCCTTCCTGTTCCTTTCCTTCTCTTCCTCTCCTTCCTTTCCTTATCTTCCTCTCACTCCCCTCCTTCCCTGTACCTATCCTTCTCTTCCTCTCCTTCCTCCTTATCTTCCTCTCCCTCTCCTCCTTCCCTGTTCCTTTCCTTCTCTTCCTCTCCTTCCTTTCCTTCTTCCTCTCCTCTCCTCCTTCCCTGTTCCTTTCCTTCTCTTCCTCTCCTTCCTTCTCTTCCTCTCTCTCTCTCCTCATTCCCTGTTCCTTTCCTTCTCTTCCTCTCCTTCCTTTCCTTTTCTTCCTCTCTCTCCCCTCCTTCCCTGTCCGTCAAAGAAAGGAACAAAGAAATAAATATGCATGAAAAATAATAAAAACTTCACAAAATCCAAAACAGTAAATAATTAACGATACACAGAAGCGATAAATTTTCATAATAACCCCCGTCAGAGGAGTGAAGAGTTTGATGAATGGCGGAGCAAATTTATCAGCGAAGGGAAGGGCAGCGATTCTTCAAGCACCTGAGGGGAGGGGGGGTAGAGGAAGGGAGGGGAGGGGGGAGCAACCTAAGATCTAGATTGTGGGTCGCTTGAGTGAAGAGCTGAGCAAACCATTCTCGCCTTGCAATTATGGTTAGGGAGGTGTGTGTGTGTGTGTGTGTGTGTGAGAGAGAGAGAGAGAGAGAAGTAGGGAGAATGTTAGCTGCAAGTGGCCTCGTGTTCATCTCCGTCCCCTTGAGCCGGTGGTGGAAGCGAACCCATTACCCCGGGGCCAGTGTAACATCCGGGTTATATACCACAGTTTACCTTCCCCAGGGTTCCCCAGGTACCCATTTATCGACCAGGCTGAAAGGGAGGATGAACAGCTGCAGGGGTTCACTGCACACCGACTGCCCCGGCGGGGATTCGAACCCAGGCCTGCAGATTCGTAGTTAGGACGTTGATCACTGCGCCATCGAGACTCAGAGGCAGTGATGGCTTGGAAATATATGTAATTCTATGTAAAACTGACCCCCAAGACAAAAAAAAGTGTATTTTGTCTTTCCAGGGTGTATTGATAGATCAGAGTGTAGTGTTTTTTAGTGTGAATGTGTTCAGTATGTTTAATGAGCAGGGCAATGACGTCCGATTTTCTTTTTCTTTTGGGGGTGTCGCTCGGGGAGTCCCCTGGCTATGGTGCAACCAGATCTAACCTTTAGTATACATAATATTTAGTACCGTGCTCAATGTCAAATAGTAAACAGCTGACATATGAGAGAGTGATGTATTGGGGGTGATGGGCAGCGCTGTAGGGAAGCTCAGGACCCACTCAAACGGACTTCATATTTGTGTTGGACTCCAGTCGCTGATCCCCGGCGGCCCCGCGAGTCACGCATATATATTTTTTTCTTATAGGTATTTTCCGGGGCCCTGTGTTTTCTTTTTCTTTTATTTTCATCTCTTGGTTCTGTTTTGTCATGAATTATGCCTCACACATCTTTCTTCCTCTCGTGCCTTGTGTGTGTGTGTGTGTGGTTGTGTGTGTCGAATGGTGCCTATGGTTTAATGTACTACGCCTTTTCCGGAGCACCATGTCAGTTCTCTCGTGTGTGTGTGTGTGTGTGTGTAGGGGAGGTAGGGGAGGGAGGGCACAGCGGTGAATTATTGATGTAATATTTGTGGGGTGTGGCGGAGAGGGGCGGCAAGGAGGCAATGGCGGGCTATCAGCAAGACTGTTTGTAGGGTCTTCACGCCTGACAGGGCAGGCATCGATGGGCAGGGGAGGCACAGACGGAGGGAAGGGCAGGGGCAGAAGGGGAGAGAAAGACAAGGGGGTAGGGACAAGATGAAGAGAAAGAATGTGCAGGGAGGGGAGGAAGGGCAAGAGGCAGAGCACAGAGGGAGAGAGGGCAAGGCAGGGACAGTGAGAGGAGGTGGGGCAGGGGTCCCAGGCTGATGAGGTGGGGGGAATGAGAGGAGTGACAAAGTGGCAGTGGTCAGGTATTAAGGGTAGGCCAGGCCCAGGAAGGAGTAGACAGGCAGATTGAGCACACAAAAAAGAAGAGGGAGTTAGGATTAGCAGTTAGGTTAGGCAGGCAGGAAGATTGACAGAAGGTAGGGCACAAAAGAAAGAAGAGGGTTAGGTTAGGTTAGGTTAGGCAGGCCAGGGGGAAATGACAGAAGGTAAAGGCACAAAGAAGAGGTTAGAGTTGGGTTAGGGGTTAGGCAGAGCCGGGGGAAATGACAGAAGGTAGGCACAAAGAAGAGGGTTAGGTTAGGTTAGGTTAGTTAGGCAGTGAGCCCAGGGGAGAGTGACAGAAGGTAGCACAAAAGAAGAGGGTTAGGTTAGAATAAGGTTAGTTAGGCAGGCCAGGGGGAATGACAGAGTAGAGCCTAAGAAAGAGGGTTAAGTTAGGTTGGAGTTGTGTTAAGCAGGCCAGGGGAGTGACAGAAGTTAGGCACAAAGAAAGAGGGTTAGGTTAGGTTGTAATAGGTTGGGCAGGCCAGGGGGAATGGACAGAAGGTGATAGCACAAAAGAGGGATATAATAGGTTAGGTTAGGTTAGGTTAGGCAGGCGGGGAGTGACAGAAGGTAGGCACAAAGAAGAGGTTGAATAGTTAGGTTAAGTTAGGCAGGCCGAGGGAGGGAGTGACAGAAGGATAAGTAGCACAAAGAGAGGGTTAGGTTAGGTTAGGGTTGAGCGCATACCGGGAGTGACAGAGTAGTAATGTTAAAGATAATAGGTTAAATAATAGGTTGTGTTATATCTTGTAGATGATTAATGTAGGCACAAAGAAGAGGTATTAGGAATAGGTTAGGTTAGAAGAGGCCCAGGAGAGTGACAGAATATAAGTTTAGGCACAAAGAAGAGGGTTAGGTTAGGTTAGGTTAGGTTAGGTCCGGGGAGTGACAGAAGTCGTGAGTTAACAAGAAGAGTTGAAGAGCGTTAGGGTTAGGGTTAGGTTAGGCTAGGCCATTGGGGACTTGGAGTGACAGAAAAGCAGTGTCAAAGAAGAGAAGGTTAGAGTTGGAGAGTTAGGTTAGGCAGGCCAGGAGGTGACAAGAAGGTGGGCTAATAGCTAGATGGGTTAGGTTAGGTTAGGTTAGGCAGTGTCCAGAGTGATGAGCAGAGGTAAGCACAAAGAAGAGAAGAAGAATTAGAGTTAGGTTAGTCTGAGGAGGATGACAGAAAGAGGTAGGCACAAAAGAAGAGGTTAGATTAGGTTAGAGTTAGGCAGGTCTGAGGGAGTGGTGACAGAAGGTAGGCACAAAGAAGATGGTTAGAGTTAGGTTAGGTTAGGCAGGCCAGGGGAGTGACAGAAGGTGAGGCACAAAAGAAGAGGGTTAGGTTAGGTACTAGGTTAGGCACAAAGAAGAGGCCAGTGATTAAATAGTGTAACAGAGAGGTAGGCACAACGAAGAAGGTTAGTTAGGTTGGGAGTTGGGTTGAAGGTTAGGCAGGCCTGGAGGAGGAGGACAGAAGAAGGTAGGCACAAAGAAGAGGGTTAGGTTAGGTTAGGTTAGGCAGGCCCGGAGGAAGAGTGACAGAATAGTAGGCACAAAGAAGAGGGTTAGAGTTGGGTTAGGTTGCAGGTCTGGGGGAGTGACAGAAGGTGAGGCACAAAGAAGAGGGTTAGGTTAGGTTAGGTTAAGGCCCGGGGAGGATGTGACAAGAAGTTTTGAAGGATAAAGAAATATAAAATGTTAAAACAAACCAAGAAAGAAATAGAAACCTTATGCAGCGAGAAATGAAAGGAGAGATGGGGAAAGAAAGAACTGAATATTGAGAGAAGGATGCTAGGAGAACGACTCTATGTTTAATTAAAAAGAACAATAAATAAAATGAGAATTCTAGCTAAACACATACAAATACAAGTTAGGAATGGACGGAATAAAAGTGGCGGGAGGTTTAAATTCAAGTGGATGGAAGAAGGAAGGAGAAGGAGAAAAGGAAAGGAATGAAAAAACTAGGAAAAGTAGATTGAATTCCTAAAGATAAAGAGGGAAGGAGGAAAGAAGGAAGAAGAAAGAGGAGAGAGGAATTTTGAGAAGAGAAAGTTAGTGAAAGAAGTAAAAGTGTGGAAACAAGAAAAGAAAACCCTGAAATTAAGGAGATGGGGAAATTATATAAAGGAAGGAAAGGAGGATGAAAAGAAGAGAGGAGAAGAGGAGGAAGGAAGGAGAATTTTTGAGGTAAGAAAGTTGAAGCGAAAGAGGAAGAAGAAGGAGGGAAATTAAATTCTGGAAGAGAGGGAAGGAGGAGAAAAAGGAAGGAGAGAATCACAGAGAGAGAGAGAGAGAGAGAGAGAGAGAGAGAGAGAGAGAGAGAGAGAGAGAGAGAGAGAGAGAGAGAGAGAGAGAGAGAGAAGGGGAATTTATGAGGAATATAGCGAAAAAAGAGAAATGGAATATAGAAAGATAGGAAGATAGGAAATAATTAATAGAGGAGGGAAGGAGGAAAAAACAGAAGAGGAAAAACACGAAGAAGGAAATGGAGAAGGAATTTTGATGATAGGAAATTAACGAAAGAAAGAAAAATGTGAAAACTAATTAAAAAGAAGATAGGGATGTAATCGCTTGAGGAAAGGAAGGCTGAGGAGCACACTAGAGAGAGAGATTCTTGGAGAGGAGAGAGAGAGAGAGAGAGAGAGAGAGAGAGAGAGAGGAGAGGAGAGAGAATTTTGGTGACAGGGAAGTAGAAGTGCTGGAGGAAGGAGGGAACTACTGCGATAGTGAGGAGAAGGGGAGGAAGTCGCAGAATAGAGAGATAAAAGAAGGAAGAGGAGGAGGAGGGAAGAGGAGGAGGAGGAGGAGGAGAGTGTAGGTGCAACAGGATATGGAGACATGGAAGAAAGAACAGATTTGAGGCAGATAGAGAGAGAGAGAGAGAGATAGAGAGAGAGAGAGAGAGAGAGAGAGAGAGAGAGAGAGCAGTGCGATATCATAGTTTTAGAAGGAAGTTTGTCATGGGCGGCAAAGATGTGTGTGTGTGTCGTGTGTGTGTGTGTGTGTGTGTGTGTGTGTGTACGTGCAAATAAGAAATGGGTAAAGTTTAAATGAGTCGATGAGTAATTGCTGTTTGAGAGAGAGAGAGAGAGAGAGAGAGAGAGAGAGAGAGAGGATGCAGAGAGAGAGAGAGAAGAGAGAGAGAGAGAGAGAGAGAGAGAGAGGTATAAGGTAGAGAGAGAGAGAGATTTCTACAGGAAGAGAAACTGATAATCCTAAGAATAAAAAAAAAGGAAAAATAATCGATTAAAAAAAAACTCGAAAAAAATACGAACTAGGAAAGAAAATGAAAGGAAAACACAAGGAAAAATGACGGTAAAAATAATAGGAAAAATAATAGAGGGAAAAAAGAGAAGAATAACAATGGGAAAATGTAAAAAATAGGAAAACAATACAAGGAAAAACAGATAGAATTATTAACAGTTAGGAAAGAGGAAAAGAAAAAATGAAATGACAGGGAAGAAAGAAAAAATATACGGAAGAAAAAGAAAAGGGAAAACCGCGATGAGGAAAATGGATCGGGTTTTCTGTCCTCTTGTTGTTGTTGTTGTTGTTGTTGTTGTTGTTGTTGTTGTTGTTGTTAAGTACATATGTTGTTCTTGTGTGTTTGAGTTAATGTGTGATAGAATTTTTTTTTTTTTTTTTTTTTTTTTTACAGAAAGGAAACGGCTCAAGGGCAAAAAAAATAATGGAAATGAAACAATGTGAAAAAAAAAGGAAAATTGTTGATATTATTATTTTAGAGTAGTATGAATTAAGGTTGCCGTTATTATTTATTTGATATTGTTGTTAACATTGTTACTCGATTGTTGTTGTTTATTTTTACAACAAAGGAGACAGCTCAAGGGCACACATTGCGTAACACGTCAAAAAAAACTGAATAAAAAGCCCGCTACTCGCTTCTCACAAAAATAATCCAAGAGTTGTTGTTGTCGTTGTTGTTGTTGTTGGGTGGTGCGGTGGTGGTGGTGGTGTTTGAGGGTCTTCGCGGCCCGCCCTAGTACAGAAGACGTGTGCTGCAAAGCGGTGGTCGACAGGCCAGTAGCCACACCCCTGATGAATGATTACTGATTGATTTTACCTGTTGAGGAATTGATCCGCCAGCCCGCCGCCTCGCTGCTCGACTTTCAATGTGTTGTTTCATTCATTATTTAACTTTTTTAACTTTTTTATTAATTTTCACTTTTCTTTTTTCATCTCCTTTATGTTTTCTCTTGATGTTTTTTGTTTTGTTTTTTCGTTTATCCTTTTTTTTTTTTAATGTGTTTTGTGTCATCATTCATTATTTAACTTATTTAACTTTCTTATTAATTTTCACTTTTTCTTTTTCTATCTCTTTAATGTTGTGTTTTTTTCGTTTATCCTTTTTTAATTTCCTAATGTGTTTTGTTTCTCATTCATTATTTAACTTTTTTAAACTTTCTTATTAATTTCACTTTTCTTTACTATCTCTTTTAATGTTTGTTTTTTTCGTTTATCCTTTTTTTTTTTTTATTTATTGTGTTTTGTTT
>NW_026111027.1:17500-25000 GCF_024679095.1 Eriocheir sinensis | reverse complement strand
CGATACGCTGCCTATCTATTTATCTATCTATCTATCTATCTATCTATCTATCTATCTATCTATCTGTCTGTCTACCTATCTTGATGTCATAATTATCTATGTATTTTTTCTCCCCATTTCAGGATGACCTTCGGCAGCTGAGGGAGAAGAGTGTGGAGTGGGGGTGGAGTGCTGAGGAAGGGGAGGAGGGAGGTAGTGGTGGTGGTGTCTCCCTCAAACAGCCCAAGTCACCTGGATCCCCCTCACCCCCCTCACCTGGCCAACAACAACAACAACAATCATCTGAGAAACAACTAGCCTGGCAGGAACATCTTAATCAACAAGTGAGTGCTTTTTTTATTTATTTTTTTATTTATTTATTTATTTATTTATTTATTATTTTTTTTACATCAAAGGAGTCAGCTCAAGGGCATAAAATAAGGAAACAAATATGAAAAAAAGCCCGCTACTGCTGCTCCTAAAGAGTTAGAGGTGGCGAAAGAGAGGTCAATTTCGGGTTATTTTCTTTGTTCTTATAGAGGAGGACGAAAGAGAGGTCAATTTTTTGTTATTTTCTTCTTCTTTATAGAGGAGTGGCCGAAAGAGAGGTCAATTTGGGTTATTTTCTTGTTCTTTATAGAGGAGCCGAAAGCCGAAAGAGAGGTCAATTTCGTGTTATTTTCTTCTTCTTTATAGAGGAGTGGCCGAAGAGGTCAATTTCGTGTTATTTTTCTTTATAGAGGAGTGAGAGAGGTCAATTTCGTGTTATTTTCTTCTTCTTTATAGAGGAGTGGCCGAAAGAGGTCAATTTCATTGTTGTTTCTTCTTTATGGAGGAGTGGCAGGTCAATTTCGTGTTATTTTCTTCTTTATAGAGGGAGAGGTCAATTTCGTGTTATTTTCTTCTTTATAGAGGAGTGGCTGAGAGGTGGCCGAAAGAGAGGTCAATTTCGCTATTTTTTCTTTATAGAGGTGGCCGAAGAGGAATGAAAGAGGTCAATTTTGTGTTATTTTCTTGTTCTTTACAGAGGAATGGCCGAAAGAGAGGTCAATTTCGGGTTATTTTCTTGTTCTTTATAGAGGAGTGACCGAAAGAGAGGTCAACTTCGGGTTATTTTCTTCTTCTTTATAGAGGAGTGGCCGAAAGAGAGGTCAATTTCGTGTTATTTTTTTGTTCTTTATAGAGGAGTGGCCGAAAGAGAGGTCAACTTCGGGTTATTTTCTTGTTCTTTATAGAGTGACCGAAAGAGAGGTCAATTTTGTGTTATTTTCTTGTTCTTTACAGAGGAATGACCGAAAGAGAGGTCAATTTTGTGTTATTTTCTTGTTCTTTACAGAGGAATGGCCGAAAGAGAGGTCAATTTTGGGTTATTTTCTTGTTCTTTATAGAGGAGTGACCGAAAGAGAGGTCAATTTTGGGTTATTTTCTTCTTCTTTATAGAGGAGTGGCCGAAAGAGAGGTCAATTTCGTGTTATTTTCTTTATTTTTATTTACGCTTGGCCTGTGGCGCCAGTAATCTTTCTTGGTGCAGCCTGGTGGTCGGCCCAAGGCAGTTACAGCGCAGGCAAGTGTTTATATTGGCGCCATTTTGCTTGGTTCATGCTACCCCACGGAGCTCATTTATGATCCACTTTTAGAGAGAATCTAAAGTCTGGGTTGATAGGTGGTCTTCAGGACAGCATGTGGGTAGTTTTAGGCCAATCAGCGGTGACTGAAAAATCTCAGCTTGTTTTTAGCGGCGGGCGGGGCTCGAACCTGTATCCTCATGAACGCCGCGCCCGCATGCTGGACACTCAGCCACCGCCTCCTCCATTCTACTTTTTTTTTTTGTTTCTATTTTTACTTTCTTGGATTTCAGACTTTTTTTTCTCTCCTCCTTGTTCTTCTTCACCCTTTGTTCTTGTGCATTGATGTTTTCGTTTTTGTTCAGTTCTGATTCTTTTTCTACATCTAAGTCATTTTTCTTGTTTTCTTCTTCATTATCCTTCTTATTCTTGTTTTTTGTGTTCATCATCACCCTACTGTTCTTGTTCTTATATTTGGTTCTATTTCATTTGTTCTTTTTTTATCTCTTATGACCTTCTATTTTCTTGTTTTCGTTCTTCATTGTCCTTCCCATTCTTGCTTTTCTTCATCATCACCTCTCGGTTTTGCTATTATAATTGGATCAACTTCATATATTTTGTCTTTTATCCTTTTGGCTGTGTATCTTTAAATTGCTTTCTTCGCTATGTGTATAAAGCGCTTGTAATGTCAACTTATGCGCGCTGCCACGTAATATCTGAAACCGTATTACCAGTTAAACAGTTTAGCTGACCAGAGAGAGAGAGAGAGAGGCATGGGAGGAATAAAACATTACCATTAACAATTTGAGGAAAATCCGTAAAGAAATATTAGGAAAGGAAGAGAGGAAATACAGAGAGAGAGAGAGAGAGAGAGAATAGCTTGCAAGCATAAGCACAAGGAAAAAAGCTGCACCTCCTGTTATTTCATTTGTGTGACTTCTGAATAAATAAAGGAGGAGAATGTTAATAAGTGTTCCTTGGGTGATAGAGTTTTTGGTATCAGAAATAGAATATGGCGTAAAAATATATAGACTTTCTTTGTGTGTGTGTGTGTGTGTGTGTGTGTGTGTGTGTGTGTGTGTGTGTGTGTGTGTGTGTGTGAGAGAGAGAGAGAGAGAGGGAGCCGCCACGGCAGCAATAAAGTCGTTTGTTTGTGTGTGTGTGTGTGTGTGTGTGTGTGTGTGTGTGTGTGTGTGTGTGTGTGTGTGTACGGCAGTAAATCAAGGCGGATTACGTGAACCTAGGGCTGTTAATTTTACTCTCTCTCTCTCTCTCTCTCTCTCTCTCTCTCTCTCTCTCTCTCTCTCTCTCTCTCTCTCTCTTGTTTGTTATTAGGTTATTTTCTTTATTTTCGTCTTCGTTAATATTTTTTTCTTTTTTTGTTTCAGTTTCTAATTTCACTTTTCTCATTATTTATTATAATTTTTCTTTTTCAATTATTTCTTCGTCTCGGTTCTTTTTTTTATATGTCGCTTCATATTCTCTCTAATTCTCATCTTTCTTTTTATATCCTTTCCTTTTTTTTTTCGTCGACTTCGTAAATACTAATAGTTGTTTTATTTGTCCTTATTTTGTCTTTCTAATCTTCTCTTCTCACGTTTATCAATATTTTCCTTATTTTTGTTTCGTTTTCACTTTCTAATTCACCTCCTTTCTTTTTTCTATTTCTCCTTTGTTTGTTTTCTTCTTCGTTGATTTCATTAAATTACTTGTTTTGTTTTTTCTGTCCTTTATACTCTTTTAATTCCCTATTCTCTTTTAATCGATTATTCTCTCTCTCTCTCTCTCTCTCTCTCTCTCTCTCTCTCTCTCTCTCTCTCTCTCTCTCTCTCTCTCTCTCTCTCTCTCTCTCTCTCTCTCTCTCTCTCTCTCTCTCTCTCTCTCTTATTGATTTATCCTCCTTTTCTCTCTTCCTTCCTTCGTTGAGTTCGTAAATAATTCGCTATGTTAGACCGTGTTGTTTGTTCGTTCGTTCGTTCGTCGTGTTCATTTATTGACATATTTTATTTCACTCTTTCGCAATTCTCTTTCTTTTCTTTTCCTTTATTTATTTGGTTTATCCTTTTTCTTCTTACTTTCTCCTTTTTTCCTTTCTTTTCTTATTTTCTTTCTTTTTTTTCCTTCCTTTCTTTCTTCTTTCTTTCGACTTCGTTAAGTTCGTTTGATGATAAATTCTCTTTGTTATTTCTCTTTCTTTTTTTTTTTCGTTGTTTTTATTCATTCATTTGTTTTTTTCTCTTCTAATTCCTTTTCTTTTTTCTGTTATTTTCTTTTTTTTTCATTTCTTCTTCCTTCTTCGTTAAACTCGATAATGATGGTCTTTTGTTTTCTTTGTTTTTATTTATTTCGTCTTCATTCATTTATTTATTTTTCTTACATTTTGTTCTAATTTTATTTCTTTTTTATACTTTGTTTCGATTTATCTCTTATTTTCACTTTCTCCTCCTTCGTTGAACTCGTTGATAATGTTATTTTTTTCTTTTTTTGTCGTTTTCGTTCATTCATTTATTTATTTTTCGTACATGTTCTAATTTATTTCTTTTTTTATACTTTTATTTCGATTTATCTCTTATTTTTCACTTTCTCCTCCTTCGTTGAACTCGTGATAATGTTATTTTTTTTCTTTTTCTTTTTGTCGTTTTCATTCATTCATTTATTTTTGTTTCATTTCTTCTAATTCCTCTTTCTTCATTTTTTTTTTTGTAGTTTTTAGATTCATTCATTATTCATTTTTTTCTTTTCCTTCTTGGTTGAACTTATTAATCATTCTTTGTTTTTTTCTTCCTATCTTTTTCCTCGTTTTATTTTATTATCTATTTTTATCACGTTTCTTCTAATTCCCTCATTTGTTTATATGTAGATTTATCCTTCTTTTCCTTCTTCCTCTTTCGTTGAACTCGTTAATAATGCTCTTTGGGTTTTTTTCTTCTTATTTGCTTCCTCGTTTTCCTTAATTTATTCACACTTAACTAACCTCCTATCTTCTTTTTCTCGCCTACGTCCTTATTTATTTATTTATTCACTTATTTTCTTCTTCCTCTCTTTATCGTAACTTTTCATTATTAATCGCTCCCTCTTCTTTTTTATTTTTTTTTGCGGGTTCGAGTTTGATTAATTCATCTATAGAAAACCTTATTCACAAGTCCTATTGCTTATATATCTGACCGGGGGGGATGGGTGTAATAGTATAGAAAAGGTGAAAGGTAAGAATAATAATGGGAGGGGAGGAAGGTAAGGAAAGAGAGGAAGAGGAAAGGAGGGAGGAAGGGATGTGGAAGAGTAAAGGAAGGAAAAGAGGAAAGGAAAAAAAGGAAGAGAGGGAGGAAAAGGGAAGAGGAGGAAAAGAGGGAGGAAAAGGGGAAAGAAGGGATGAGGAAAAATAAAAAGGAGGAAGAGGAAGGAGGAAAGAGGAGGAAAAGGGGTGAGGAAAAGTAAAGGAAGGAAAAAAAGGAAAGAGAAGGAAAAGAGAGGGGAGGAAAAGGGGTGAGGAAAAGTAAAGGAAGGAAAAGGAGGTAAAGAGAGGGAGGAAAGGGTGAGGAAAAGGAAAGAGAAGGAAAAGAGAGGGGAGGAAAAGAGGGGAAAAGAGGGAGGAAAGGAAAAGGAAGGAAAAGAGGAAGGAAAGAAAAGAAAGAAAGGAAAAGAAAAGAAGGAAAGAAGAGAGAGAGGAAAGGAAGAAATTGACATCTTAGTGTTTAAATATTCTCTTCATTAATTAATTAGTGTCTTTCATATCGCTTTAATCTCACCTGTTTTATTTTTTCTTTTACCTTTTTTCGAGTTTATCAAAATATTCAGTTTACATCTAAAATTTCCACTTAAACACGTAACTCTTTTTTCCTATTTTACATCTGATTATTTAAATATTTTGTTCATATATTATTTAGTGTCTTTCTTTTTATATAAATTGTTAATCGTACTTATTATTTTTTTCTCCTTTTACCAATGTTTAGTTTACATGTTAATATTTCTACTTAAACACGTAACTACTTTTCCTCCCTTTTTTCTATTTTTTCTATCGATTTTTTACATTAATCCTTCAGTTTTTTTTTATCCATCTTGTTTTCACTCTATTTTTTTCTCCCTATCGACTCTATACTTTTCCTTGTGTGTAACGTTTTTTTTTTTCTCTAGGTAATCTATCCATTTTCTCTTTTCTATTACTTTTTATTTTCCTAATGTAACGTTTGTATTTTTCTCTCCTCTGATGTTAACTTTCACAACTATTTCTTTTCTCTTTTATTTTCTATATATTATTTCTTCCTTATATTATGTAGAATTTGTATATTTTTCTCCTGCCTTTCCACTTCTTTTCTTTTTCTTTTTATTTTCTATATTATTTTCTTCCTTATATTGTCTTCAAATTTGTATATTTTTCTCCTATGTTGCTTTCACAACTATTTCTTTTCTCTTTTTTATTTTCTATATATTATTTCTTCCTTATATTATGTAGAATTTGCTTGCTTATTTAATCTACCTCAACCTTTCTATTTCTTTCCCTTTACATGTCAACTTCACATAATTATATACTTTCATCTACCTCGTGTGTGTGTGTGTGTGTGTGTGTGTGTGTGTGTGTGTGAAGTGGCATGAGGTGTGGTGTGTGCGTGCGTGCGTGCGGTGGAGTATACAAGGGAGGTGAGGTGGAGGAGGGGGGAGAGGGGGAGAGAGGGAGGGAGTGACGCTCATGATAGAGAAGAGAGAGTGTGATAAGAGACGAAAGTTTGAGCGACCCTCTCTCTCTCTCTCTCTCTCTCTCTCTCTCTCTCTCTCTCTCTCTCTCTCTCTCTCTCTCTCTCTCTCTCTCTCTTCCGTTGCCAGAGAGAGAGAGAGAGAGAGAATGCACAGTAGCCCCTGATTTGACCCACCCAGAAAACACACACACACACACACACACACACACACCTTTTAAGTATTGTCCACAAAAACTATTCTGTGAGATACTGTTTTTTTATGTAACTCCCCCTCTCTCTCTCTCTCTCTCTCTCTCTCTCTCTCTCTCTCTCTCTCTCTCTCTCTCTCTCTCTCTCTCTCTCTCTCTCTCTCTCTCTTTACACAAACACTCTCCCTCTTTACCTGTCCTTAGCACACTCTCCTCCCTCTCTCTCTCCTTCTCTCCCTATCTCCTCCCTCTCTCTCCCTCTTCAACGGCCTTTCTCTAACACCTCCTCCCTTCCTCCCCTCCTTACCTCTCCCTCTCTCCTCCTTACCTTTCCTCACTCTCCCTCCTCCTCTTTCTCTCCTTTCTCCTTTCTTCCTCCTTTCCTTTCCTTCCTTGCACAAATATCTCCTCCTTTCTTATAGTTCATCTCTCTCTCTCTCTCTCTCTCTCTCTCTCTCTCTCTCTCTCTCTCTCTCTCTCTCTCTCTCTCTCTCTCTCTCTCTCTCTCTCTCTCTCTCTCTCTCTCTCTCTCTCCCCGTTATTATGTTGTTAGCGCCTTTTCTTTATTTGTTTTGCTTATTTTATGCAACAGTATTTTTCTTGTTAGGGTTAACGCCCTCTTTACCCTCCTCCGTCCTGCGCCTCCTCCTCCTCCTCCTCCTGCTTGTTAACCCTGCCTCCCTACTCTTTGTGTCCTCCTCCCGTCCGCCCCGCTCGTCCTCTTCCCTGCGCCCTCTTTTTATTCCTCTCTCCTCTCTCCACCTGTCCCCTATCTCCCTCCTGATATTTCTCTCCTCCCTCCTGCACCTCCTCCCTCTTACCTCTCTCCCTATACGGCTTATGCCTCTATACCTCATACCTGGTCCACCTTTCTGTATCATTTAATTAACTTTTCACACCTGTCTATCTTTTCTTTATTTCTCCACTCGTACCTGTTACTCCTCTCTGCATCACCAACTCAACCTGTAATTAGTCTCTACCTTATACCTGTTCCTCTTTTATTATCTGTTCTCACGTCTTCAAACCTGTTCCTCTTTTATTCATCACTAGTTCTTCTCTGCCTCTTCTTTTCCCTTC
>NW_026111027.1:0-7500 GCF_024679095.1 Eriocheir sinensis | reverse complement strand
TTACCAACCCTTCCCCTATCCACCAGTCCCATTACCAATCCTTCCCCTATCCACCAGTCCCATTACCAATCCTTCCTCTATCCACCAGTCCCATTACCAGCCTTCCCCTATCCACCAGTCCATTACCAATCCTTCCCTATCCACCAGTCCCATTACCAATCCTTCCCCTATCCACCAGTCCCATTACCAATCCTTCCCTATCCACCAGTCCCATTACCAACCTTCCCCTATGCACCAGTCCCATTGCCAACCCTTCCCCTCTCCACCAGTCCCATTACCAACCCTTCCCCTCTCCACCAGTCCCATTGCCAACCCTTCCCCTTTGCACCAGTCCATTACCAGCCTTCCCTATCCACCAGTCCATACCAATCCTTCCCTATCCACCAGTCCCATTACCAATCCTTCCCCTATCCACCAGTCCATTACCAACCTTCCCTATCCACCAGTCCCATTACCAGCCTTCCCTATCCACCAGTCCCATTACCAATCCTTCCTATCCACCAGTCCCATTACCAACCCTTCCCTATCCACCAGTCCATTATCAATCTTCCCCTATCCACCAGTCCCATTACCAGCCTTCCCCTATCCACCAGTCCCATTACCAATCCTTCCCTATCCACCAGTCCCATTACCAACCCTTCCCTATCCACCAGTCCCATTACCAATCCTTCCCTATCCACCAGTCCCATTACCAATCCTTCCCCTATCCACCAGTCCCATTACCAACCTTCCCTATCCACCAGTCCCATTACCAATCCTTCCCTATCCACCAGTCCCATTACCAATCCTTCCCCTATCCACCAGTCCATTACCAATCCTTCCCTATCCACCAGTCCCATTACCAATCCTTCCCCTATCCACCAGTCCATTACCAATCCTTCCCTATCCACCAGTCCCATTACCAATCCTTCCCTATCCACCAGTCCCATTACCAATCCTTCCCCTATCCACCAGTCCATTACCAATCCTTCCCTATCCACCAGTCCCATTACCAACCTTCCCTATCCACCAGTCCCATTACCAACCTTCCCTATCCACCAGTCCCATTACCAATCCTTCCCCTATCCACCAGTCCCATTACCCTTCCCTATCCACCAGTCCCATTACCAACCCTTCCCTATCCACCAGTCCATTACCAATCCTTCCCTATCCACCAGTCCCATTACCAACCCTTCCCTATCCACCAGTCCCATTACCAACCCTTCCCCTATCCACCAGTCCATTACCAATCCTTCCCTATCCACCAGTCCCATTACCAACCCTTCCCTATCCACCAGTCCCATTACCAACCTTCCCTATCCACCAGTCCCATTACCAATCCTTCCCTATCCACCAGTCCCATTACCAACCTTCCCTATCCACCAGTCCATTACCAATCCTTCCCTATCCACCAGTCCCATTACCAATCCTTCCCCTATCCACCAGTCCATTACCAACCCTATCCACCAGTCCCATTACCAATCCTTCCCCTATCCACCAGTCCATTACCAACCTTCCCCTATCCACCAGTCCATTACCAATCCTTCCCTATCCACCAGTCCCATTACCAATCCTTCCCTATCCACCAGTCCCATTACCAATCCTTCCCTATCCACCAGTCCCATTACCAATCCTTCCCTATCCACCTGTCCCATTACCAACCCTTCCCTATCCACCAGTCCATTATCAATCCTTCCCCTATCCACCTGTCCCATTAACAATCCTTCCCCCATCCACCAGTCCCATTACCAATCCTTCCTCTATTCACCAGTCCCATTACCAGTCCTTCCCTTACCACCAGTCCATTACCAACCCTTCCCTATCCACCTGTCCCATTACCAATCCTTCCCTATCCACCAGTCCCATTACCAATCCTTCCCTATCCACCTGTCCATTACCAATCCTTCCCTATCCACCTGTCCCATTACCAACCCTTCCCTATCCACCAGTCCCATTACCAATCCCTCCCTATCCACCAGTCCCATTACCAATCCTTCCCTATCCACCAGTCCATTACCAATCCTTCCCCTATCCACCAGTCCATTACCAACCTTCCCTATCCACCAGTCCCATTACCAATCCTTCCTCTATCCACCAGTCCATTACCAATCCTTCCCTATCCACCAGTCCATTACCAATCCTTCCCTATCCACCAGTCCCATTACTAATCCTTCCCCTATCCACCAGTCCCATTACCAAACCTTCCACTATCCACCAGTCCCATTACCAAACCTTCCCTATCCACCTGTCCCATTACCAACCCTTCCCTATCCACCAGTCCCATTACCAATCCTTCCCTATCCACAGGTCCCATTACCAACCCTTCCCCTATCCACCAGTCCCATTACCAATCCTTCCCTTTCCACCAGTCCCATTACCAACCTTCCCTATCCACCAGTCCCATTACCCATCCTTCCGCTATCCACCAGTCCATTACCAGCCCTTCCCTATCCACCAGTCCCATTACCAACCTTCCCTATCCACCAGTCCCATTACCAACCCTTCCCTATCCACCAGTCCCATTACCAATCCTTCCCTATCCACCTGTTCCATTACCAATCCTTCCCTATCCACCAGTCCATTACCAATCCTTCCCTATCCATCTGTCCCATTACCAACCTTCCCTATCCACCAGTCCCATTACCAATCCTTCCCTATCCACCAGTCCATTACCAACCCTTCCCTATCCACCAGTCCTCTTACCAATCCTTCCCTATCCACCAGTCCATTACCAATCCTTCCCCTATCCACCAGTCCCATTACCAACCCTTCTCCTATCCACCAGTCCCATTACCAATCCTTCCCTATCCACCTGTCCCATTACCAACCTTCCCTATCCACCAGTCCATTACCAATCCTTCCCTATTCACCTGTCCCATTACCAATCCTTCCCCTATCCACCAGTCCCATTACCAATCCTTCCTCTATCCACCAGTCCCATTACCAACCCTTCCCTATCCACCAGTCCAGTACCAATCCTTCCCTATCCACCAGTCCCATTACCAACCCTTCCCTATCCACCAGTCCCATTACCAATCCTTCCCTATCCACCAGTCCATTACCAACCCTTCCCTATCCACCAGTCCCATTACCAACCCTTCCCTATCAACCAGTCCCATTACCAATCCTTCCCTATCCACCAGTCCCATTACCAATCCTTCCCTAGCCACATGTCCCATTACCAACCCTTCCCTATCCACCTGTCCCATTACCAATCTACCCTATCCACCTGTCCATTACCAACCCTTCCCTATCCACCAGTCCCATTACCAATCATTCCCTATCCACCTGTCCCATTACCAATCCTTCCCTATCCACCAGTCCCATTACCAACCTTCCCTATCCACCTGTCCCATTAACAATCCTTCCCTATCCACCAGTCCCATTACCAATCCTTCCCTATCCACCTGTCCCATTACCAATCCTTCCCTATCCACCTGTCCCATTACCAACCCTTACCCTATCCACCAGTCCATTACCAATCCTTCCCCTATCCACCAGTCCCATTACCAATCCTTCCCTATCCACCAGTCCCATTACCAATCCTTCCCTATCCACCAGTCCCATTACCAGCCTTCCCTATCCACCAGTCCCATTACCAATCCTTCCTCTATCCACCAGTCCCATTACCAATCCTTCCACTATCCACCAGTCCCATTACCAACCCTTCCCCTATCCACCAGTCCCATTACCAAACCTTCCCTATCCAATAGTCCCATTACCAATCCTTCCCCTATCCACCAGTCCCATTACCAATCCTTCCCCTATCCAACTGTTCCATTACCAACCCTTCCCCTATCCACCAGTCCATTACCAATCCTTCCAATATCCACCAGTCCCATTACCAACCCTTCACCTATCCACCTGTCCCATTACCAACCCTTCCCCTATCCACCAGTCCCATTACCAATCCTTCCCTTTATCCACCAGTCCCATTACCAACCCTTCCCCTATCCACCAGTCTCATTACCAACCCTTCCCCTATCCACCAGTCCCATTACCAATCCTTCCCCTATCCACCAGTCCCATTACCAACCCTTCCCCTATCCACCAGTCCCATTACCTCCATTTTTTTTCCTCTCCCTTTTTCTGTCCCTCAATTTCTTGCTTTCCTCCGTTTTTCATCCTCCTTTGTCTTCTTTTTTTCCTTCTTTTTGGTCCTTCTTCTGTGATCATCTCAAATTCTAATTATTGTTTTTTGCTTTTTTTTCATTTTTCTCCTCTGTCTTCTTTTTTTCCTCTGCTTTCTTCCTTTTTTCGTTCCCTCATGTCCTCTTTTCCTCCTCCTCCTTTTCCTTCTCCTTATGTGATCTTCCGACTTCTCTCTTCTTATTATTATTTGGGTTTTTTTTATTTCTTTTCCTCGTTTTTTTCACCTCATCTTTTCTTTTCTCTCACTCCTGCTTTTCCTCGTTTTTCGTTCTCATGTCTTTTTTTTCTTCCTCTTCCTCCTCTTCATTCTCCTCCTGTGATCTCCCTTCTATTTTCTTATTATTATTTTTACTTTCTTATCTGTTTTCTTTTTTTCTTCGCTTCATCTACTCTTCATTTTCTCTTTCATTATTTATCTTCCTCGCTTTAGTTATCCTCTTCCTGTTATTTCCTTCTTTACTTCTTATTCATTTTCTTCACTTTCTCTCTTCCTTCGTCTCTTTTCCTTTTTACTATTCCTTTTCTTCTCTCAAGTTCTTCTCTTCCTGTAATTATCTTCGTTTCTTCTTATTCCTCTTCTTCTCTTCATCTCTCCTGCTCTTTCTTTCCATCTTCCTTCTATATTTCATTCTTCCTTCCTTCCATTTCTCTCTTAGTCTTTTTAACCGTAACTTTTCTTTTCAATTCCTTTCCTCATTTTCCTCCTGATTCCTTGTTCTTCTCTTCCCATTCTCTCGTATTTTTAGTGTTTCCCATTTTCTTGCTGTCCATTTCCATTCTCGTTTCTGTTTGTCTTTTTATTTCTTCTTGCTTTTTTTTTGTTTCCGATTTTCTCTTTTTCGTTTTTTTCTATCATTCAGTTTCCCTTCAGCCAATTCTTTCTCTATCTCTGCCTATTTATCTATCTATCTATCTACCTATTTATCTATTTATTTCACTCCGTCGTTTCTTCGTTTCACCTCGCTTTCTTTCCTTCCCTTCCATCCCTCTCCACTTTTCCCTTCCCTTCTCTTTTTTTTCCTTTTTATCCTACAGTTTCCTTTCACTCAAGTTTTTTTTATCTATCTATTCAATTATCTATCACCCTTCTATTTGTCTTTATCACCCTCTCTCTGTCTTCCTTTCGTTTCCCTTCCCCTTCCTTCCTTCCCTTTCCTTCCCTTCATTCCACTTACCTTGCCTTCCTATGCCTCCTCTTCCCTTCTTTTCCCATCCCTTTCCTTTCTGTCCCTTCCCTTTCCTTTCCTTCCCTTCCCATCCTTACAGTCGATTCTATATGCCTTTTTTTTCATTCTTTTCCCTTTCCTTCCCTTCCCTTCCCTTCCCTTCCCTTCAATCAGTTCTGTATCATCCACAATCACACATTGCAAAGCCCTTCCTAGATAGATGTACCCTCCTCCTCCTCCTCCTTCTCTCATCCCTCGCCCGCTTTCCTACTTCTCCTCCCTGCTAACCCAACAATCCCTCCCCCTCCTCCTCCTCCTTCCCTTCCCCCCTTAACCAGTCTGGAATCTGGATCCTCTAATGGCCCAGGAGAGAAAACGTTGGGGATTTTGCGGAGACTTAAACGTTTTTTCTCCCTCCCTCGCTGCACTCCTTTTTGTTTCCTTCCCTGGCTTATCCGCCCGCAGGTAAATTTTCAGTGTTGTGTTGGCTTGCCGCGAGCTGCCCTACCTGTTATTGTTCGAGGAGGAGGAGGAGGAGGAAGGGGGTGTAGGAGGAATGTGTGTGCCTGGCAGATGGGATATTGAGCCCCTACTCTGGTGTGTGTGTATGTGTGTGTGTGTGTGTGTGTGTGTGTGTGTGTGTGTGTGTGTTGGCTCTTTGTCTGTCTATTTGTGGTTGTGTGTACGCGTATTTGTCGTGTATTAAAATCCCAAGGGTTTTTTTTTCCAAGTGTTCTTAGTGTTTGAAAATAATTAGCATGATCATTTTTTTGCCTTCACAAAATAACTTAACCAAAATTTCACTGATAGAAAGAAAGAAAGAAGGAAAGAAAGAGGGAAAGGAAGAAAGTTAAAAAGAAAGAAAGAAATGAGAGTAAAAAAAAGTAAAAAAACAAGAAAATAAATATCATCCTTCTTCTCTTCTCTTCATAACTTCCAAAAACTTATAAACAAACAAACAAACAAACAAACAAGTAAAAAAAGTCAACAACCATAAACAAACAAACAAATCACAGCAACACTCACCAACCAGCAAACACAAACAAACAAACAAAAAACTTAACAAACACGAATTAAAAAAAAAAAACATCACAAATCCCAACAAACCCCAAAACCTTTACTAACACACATTTATCTTTGTGGCCCAGGGAAGCGTGACCTTTGACCCACATTGACCGGCCGTTCCTGGAAGCCTCGGGGGGTCCTCTCGGCTGGACGCATCAAAGACGGGTCATAACTCACAGCGGCGGGGGTCGTGAGGGGCGGGGAGCTCATCACGGGACAACAGCCTCATTACGACCCACCTTTGCCCACTCACCTTGCCCCTGACAGGTAGGTAAGCAGCTGGACAGGTAGATAGGTAGACATTATTAGGGACTGTATGGTAGTCGCTATATATGTAGGCGTAGGGATTTTTTATTTTTTTTATTATATAGCATCATTTTCTTTATTATAGAACACCTCGGCCTATTTTTTTTTTGTCTTTGAACAGGTAAAAGATAGGTAGATAGATAGACATGTAGCTTGTTTTTAGTAAGTGTATGGTATTTCTTATATGTGTAGGCCTAGGGATCTTTATTTTCCTTTTTTTATTATAGAACACCTTGGCCTATATTTTTTTTCACTTTGGACAAATAAAGTGTAATTTTTTGTGGTTTTGTTTTTTTAGTAGTGCGTGTACATATTTATAGGCCTAAAGATTTCTTTTTCATTTTTATTATAGAACACCTGTGCCTATATTTTTCCTCTCTTTGAACAGATAGATAGTTGGGTAGATAGATAGATTGGCAGGCAGTGTGAAAATTTGCAATATATGTCAACCATTTATTATACAGGGTTACTGTTCGCACACACAATTTCCATAGAACGTTAGATAAATTGTAATAACACTCTTTTTGTTGAACTTGAGCTGCTTAATTTACTCTAAAAAAAGTGAGAAAAAAAATTGGTGGCCTGCCCTGACTTCTATTGCCACTCAGAGGGCCTGACATCGATCCCCGGCAGTCAGAGGTATTGCATTACAGGACCTTATAGAACACCTGGGCCTATATCCATCTCGTTCTGGACAGGTAATTAAGCAGGTAGACAGGTAGCTATTATTACGAAGATTTGGTGCTGAACCTTATTTTGGGGGGATATGTAGGCCTAATATTTGTTGTGGATTGCTGTAGGATAGCTGTGTTCATTCTTCCCACACTTTTAA
>NW_026111026.1:20000-44504 GCF_024679095.1 Eriocheir sinensis | reverse complement strand
AGGACTCCCGCTGCCTCATCTTCTAGTGACGGTGAGCTAGTTGCCATGGCCACTTTGCCTTGTCTCATCTTGTCAGGAAAGTTTCTAGCCCTGTCGTTACTGTCCTTCTTGCGAATGTTACGTCTGCCTAGTCTCTCCTGCAGTGTTTTAGCCTTGTCAAGCAGCTTCCGGACGTCCCCTTTCCTCCACAGCTCCATTCTTCTTTGTACCGCCTTCACGTCCTCAGATTGTTTCGACTTTTTGTGAGTCCGTTGGCATATGAGGTGCGGTAGTATGGCCAGAATCTTTA
The DNA here is from genome assembly GCF_024679095.1 of Eriocheir sinensis. Lineage (NCBI taxonomy): Eukaryota > Metazoa > Arthropoda > Malacostraca > Decapoda > Varunidae > Eriocheir > Eriocheir sinensis. Next base: position 44,215 of record NW_026111026.1, on the reverse strand, counting down.
AAGCGTAGGGAGTTGTTGTACGCTCTAATGAGGTAGGTTTTCTCCTCTATCAAGGCTTTGGTGGCGTTACATCTCGGGGTCTCAAATATGTTACTGGGAGAAAACGTTACCACATGATTGTAAGCGTCTCGCACCCACTCCTCTGTCTCCTGAGTGTCCACCTCTGCCAGAAGCGGAGCTCGCGCGAGTCGTCCTCACCTTCTACTACTACTACTACTACTACTACTACTACTACTGCCAACAGCACGTGTATTTAATTAAGGTTAATGGGATGTTTAATTACTGCTCTCTCTCTCTCTCTCTCTCTCTCTCTCTCTCTCTCTCTCTCTCTCTCTCTCTCTCTCTCTCTCTCTCTCTCTCTCTCTCTCTCTCTCTCTCTCTCTCTCTCTCTCTCTCTCTCTCTCTCTCTCTCTCTCTCTCTCTCTCTCTCTCTCTCTCTCTCTCTCTCTCTCTCTCTCTCTCTCTCTCTCTCTCTCTCTCTCTCTCTCTCTTCTTTTATTAATTTCTTGTTATTATATTATTCTTATCTTTCCCTAATCTTCCTTCCTTCCTGTCCTTCCCTTTTCTTTGTTTCTTCTTTTTTTATCTTTTCATTAATCTCTCTCCTTCTATTCCCTCTTTCTATCTTTCATACCTATCTCTATTTTCTTTTTTTTTTGCTTATCATCCTTTTTCTATTTCTCACTAATCTTTTTTTTTCACTTTCTTCTCCTTCCTTCTTTTTTTCTTTCATTCATTTCCTCTTTCCTTCCTTTATGTTCTTTTTACTCTCTCTCTCTCTCTCTCTCTCTCTCTCTCTCTCTCTCTCTCTCTCTCTCTCTCTCTCTCTCTCTCTCTCTCTCTCTCTCTCTCTCTCTCTCTCTCTCTCTTTATTTTCTTACCTATTTTCCTTTCCTTTCTTATCCTCCTCTTCCCTTCTTTCTTTCTATTCAATTTTCATTTCTTTTCCTTCTCTGCTTTTATTTTTTCTTGTTTTCTTTATTTTTATTTTTTATTTTCCTTCTTTTCTTTATTTTTCCTTTCTGTTTTCCTTTATTTTCCTTTTCTTTTCCTTGTGTCTTCGATCTCTATTTCATTTTTCTTTTCCATCTTTCCTTTTTTTGTCTTGCTTTTTTCCTGCTTTTCTCTTCTCATTATTTTATCTATTTTCTGTTCTTTTCTTCGTTTTCTCTTTTATTTTTTCATCTTTTATTCATCCTTTTCACCCTTTCTCTTTTTGATCTTCCCTTTTCTATCCTTTTTTTCTGTTTTCTCTTTTCCTTTCTTTTCTCCACATTATTTTTCCTTCTATTTACCTTTCTTTTCCTTCTTTTTCTTTCTTTTCCTTTTTTTTTCTTTATTTTCCAGCCCTTCCCTTTTTTATCCTTGTTTTTTTTCTGTTTTCTCTTTTTCTTTCTTTTCTCTTCCCATTATTTTTCCTTTCATATACCTTTTTCCTCTTTCTTTCTTTTCCTTTTTTTCTTTATTTTTCAGCCTTTCCCTTTTTTTATCCTTGTTTTTTTCTGTTTTTTCTTTTCCTTTCTTTTCTCTTCACATTATTTTTCCTTCCATTTACCTTTCTTTTCCTTCTTTTTCTTTGTTTTCCTCTTTTTTCTTTATTTTCCAGCCCTTCCCTTTTTTATCCTTGTTTTTTTTCTGTTTTCTCTTTTCCTTTCTTTTCTCCACATTATTTTTCCTTCCATTTACTTTCTTTTCTTTCTTTTTCTTTCTTTTCCTTTTTTTCTTTATTTTCCAGCCCTTCCCTTTTTTTATCCTTGTTTTTTTCTGTTTTTTCTTTTTCTTTCTTTTCTCTTCCCATTATTTTTCCTTTCATATACCTTTTTCCTCTTTCTTTCTTTTCCTTTTTTTCTTTATTTTTCAGCCCTTCCCTTTTTTTATCCTTGTTTTTTTCTGTTTTCTCTTTTTCTTTCTTTTCTTCCCATTATTTTTCCTTCCATTTACCTTTCTTTTCCTTCTTTTTCTTTATTTTCCTCTTTTTTCTTTATTTTCCAGCCCCTCCCTTTTTTATCCTTGTTTTTTTCCGTTTTCTCTTTTCCTTTCTTTTCTCTTCCCATTATTTTTCCTTCCATTTACCTTTCTTTTCCTTCTTTTTCTTTCTTTTCCTTTTTTTCTTTATTTTCCAGCCCTTCCCTTCTTATCCTTGATTTTTTGTGTTTTCTTTTATTCTTTCTTTTCTCTTTCCATTATTTTTCCTTCCATTTACTTTCTTTATTTTTCCTTTTTATCTGTATTTTCCTTTCTTTTCCTCCTCCTCCTCTTCTCCCCTCCTCCTCTAACCACCTTCTTCTTCTCTACCTCAGATCAACATTGTACTATTTTTTCTATTTGCCTTTCTCTATCTTTCTATTTATCTTTCCTTTCTTTATTCTTTCTTTCTTTTCCATCTTCTATTTTATTTTCCTTTTCTTTATCTCTTCTTTCTATATTTTAGTTATTTTCTGTCTTCTTATTTTTTTTATTCCTATTCTCCTTTCTATTCTTCGTTTTTCTTAATTTTCTTTGTTGTCTTTTTTTTTCTTTTTTTTCTTCTCTTCCTCCTCCTCCTCCTCTCCCCTTCTCCTTTACCACCATCTTCTTTTCCTCCCTCAGATCAACATTCCACTATTTCTTCTATTATCATTTTTCTATCTTTCTATTGATCTTTCCTTTCTTTATTCTTTCTTTTCCATCTATTTTCTTCCTTTTCTTCAGCTCTTCTTTTTATATTCCTTTCTCTTCTTCCTCCTCCTCTTCTCCCTTCCTCCTCTAATCACCTATTTTCCTTTCTTTATCTTCCTATTCATCTTTCTTTTCTTTAGTCTTTCTTTTCCATCTATTTTCTTCCTTTTCTTCAGCTCTTCTTTTTATATTCCTTTCTTTTCTCCCTCCTCCTCTTCTCCCTTCCTCCTCTGACCACCTATTTTCCTTTCTTTATCTTCCTTTTCATCTTTCTTTTCCATCTATTTTCTTCCTTTTCTTCAGCTCTTCTTTTTATATTCCTTTCTCTTCTCCCTCCTCCTCTTCTCCCTTTCTCTAACCACCACCTTCTTCTCCTCCCCAGATCGGCATGGAGTCCCCCCGGCGGTCTCTTCTCCCCCTCTCCCCCCAGCGACCTCCCCCCCACCCCCGCTTCCCCCTCGCCCTCCGCAGCCCCCCGGACACCCCCGAGAGGCGACCTAACCCCCCCGTCACGTGGCAGGTGTACAGATTCACAGGTAAGAGTGTGTTCGTGTGTGTGTGTGTGTGTGTGTGTGTGTGTGAGGGGGGAGGGGGTATGTGGGCGTGGGGGGATGGGGAGTTCTGTGTGTGTGTGTGTGTGTGTGTGTGTTGGTGAAGGTTTGTTTTTGTTTGGATATATTTTTATTGTTTTATGACTAATTGACTGATTGACTAACTGACTGGGAGGTCGACTGCCTGAGTAACTATCTAACTAACTGGCTGACTGACTTACTGATTGGGTGGTTGTGAGACTAACTGAATGACCGACTGGTGACTGACTGACTAACTTAATAAATATCTGACTGTCTAAATGACTGACTGATTATACAACTGACTTACTGGCTTACTGGCTGACTGACTGACTGGGTGATGAATTAGCTGACTGACGGAAGGACTGACTGACTGACTAACTAACTATGCAACTGAGTAACTAGCCCACTGACTGACTGACTGACTGACTTGCTGATGAATTAGCTAACTGACTAACTGACTGAAGCATGAATGAATGAATGACTTACTAATCAACTAACTATCTATCTAACAAACTAACTGACAAGCTAACTAACGTTCCAACAAAACAACTAACCAACTACACCAATAACTTACATGATGTGTCAAAATAAGGGATCAAAAAGGGATTTGGTCCAATTCTTTTACTTACATTTTTCCCATATTTTCAGGTATTCGCATCTGACGAGTGTTTTCTTGTACCTATAATTCGTTAGATGCGAGATGTTATATCGAACCAAGCTAAGTCTATATATACCAAGTCAAATCTGCTTCAAAACTGCGACCGGTACGCGCAGGAGGCGGTTTTGGGGCGGAGCAGCGGGATGACGTCACTTGGAGCTAAAAAAAAAAATACCCGCCAGTTCAGGGGTGACTAAAGTTGGGGCCGTGTGTGCACTCTGGATGTGCATTCTCGCCTTTTTTCACAGCGCGTTCAGGCAAGCCACTGACGAAAAAATATGTCTTTTTATTGTGCTATTGCGTGACTGTAATTTCAATGACTACAAACGGCGGTGTGGGGTGTGAGGGAGGGCATGTTGAAGTGACTGATTTAAATTAGTACGCCTTTCCTCGTTTTCTTTAAATCCCTGTTTCTACATTCTCTAGTTTGGCTCCAAGCAGTGTCGCGCATAAACCACGCCTCGGCCGTGTTTCCTCCCACAAACCTGCGTATGACTTGACCTGGTGTATATAGACTTTGGAACCAAGTGCAGAAGAATGTATGAGGCGGATGTATATGAGTATGTATAAAGAAGATGAATGACTATAATTTGTACATCATTTACATATTTATTCACGTACCCATTCACTGTTTTTTGTTATTGTTGTTCGGGGTGATGAAATGGTGAGTCGAGTTTACAAAGAACTCAACATATTCATATTTTATTTATTATTCTTTGGGTGTGAAGGCGAGTTATATTTCGTCTTCGTCGTTTGGTTTTATTTCTTTTCATCGTTTATTGTGCGTTTTCATGGTTCGTTTTTATCGTGTATTTTTATTTTCATCTTTTATTGATGTTGGTGATATGAAGATGTCAGATTTCATTTTCTTTGCATACATTCTACTCCATGATTTGTTAGTCTTGTGCAGATATGAAAACTAAGATCGGTATAATAAGACACATTTGCTTCTCACATCAGTTATTTCTAAAGATCAAAGAGGGGATCAATCAGGTTCTAATTAGTGTTTCTTTAGGCTCATGCTACTCAAGAAGGGTCAAACTACCACCAGGGTCATAAAACATCAGTTATTTCTAAAGATCAAAGAGGGGATCAATCAGGTTCTAATTAGTGTTTCTTAAGGCTCATGCTACTCAAGAAGGGTCAAACTACCACCAGGGTCATAAAACATCAGTTATTTCTAAAGGTCAAAGAGGGGATCAATCAGGTTCTAATTAGTGTTTCTTTAGGCTCATGCTACTCAAGAAGGGTCAAACTACCACCAGGGTCATAAAACTACTCCTGGCAATGCCCTCAACACATACGAAAGCCTTGTCAAATATGTGAACTTGGGGGACGGAATGTTTAGTAATACGAGCCTAAAGTCTTTAATCGTTCACCAAACAGTTATAAAACAAAATCAATAAAACTCTTACCTAACCAAACCAACGCAGTGTGTCACATCGCCTTCCGTGTTGCCAGTAGCATCAAAGGGGAGAGGTCCAGCGTGTTTACTCTCAGTGTGGGCGGGGCAGTGCTCGAGTCCCGGCCAGATGGTGGAAGACTTAGCCGCCCAAGGTCGTGGACGGCAGGAGAGGGGAGCGTTCAGTGTGGGGGACATGTGTACCGAGGGGGGGGGGGAGAGAGAGAGAGAGAGAGAGAGGGAGAGAGAGAATTACATAGAGGCGAGCGAGGGAGGGATGTGCTGTCTGTAGGAGGAGGATGTTATAGTGTGTGTATGTGTGTGTGTGTGTGTGTGTGTGTGTGTGTGTGTGTGTGTGTGGTTGCCTCTCGTTGTTCTTCTTCCTGTTCTTCTCGTTCTTGCTCTTCCTTGTTGTTATTTTTTTTCTTCTTTTTTTTCTTCTTTATCTTCTTGTTTTTTTTGTTTTGTTTTTTTTGCTGTTGTTGTTATTGTTTTTTTCTTCTGCCATTTCTTCCTTTTGGTTTTGTTTGTTCTTATTCTTTGTGTTCTTTTTGTCTTTTTGTTCTTCTTTTTGTTCTTTTTTTCTTATTGTTTGTTGTTGTTTTGTTGTTGTTGTTGTTGTTGTTGTTGTTGTTGTTCTTTTTCTTGTTCTTCTTGTTCTTCTTGTTCTTTTTTGTTCTTGTTCTTGTTCTTGTTCTTCTTCTTCTCCATTTCTTTCCTCCTCACATCCTTTCTTTTTCCTTTTCTGTTCTTTCTTGTTCTCGGTGTTGTTGTTGTTGTTGTTGTTGTTGTTGTTGTTGTTGTTGTTCTCCATCTACTACTTTACGACATCTACATCTACTTCTTTACTACATTTTCTTGCTTTTTTTTCCTTTTTTCTTTGTTTTTTTTTCTTATTCTCGTTCTTCTTGTTCCTTATGTTCTTTTTTTTTTTATTATTATTATTGTCTTGCATCTTCTTTCATTGCCATCTTCTTTCTTTCTTGTTATTCTTCCTCCTCCTCCTCCTCCTCCTCCTCCTACGCCTTCTTCTCTTCCTCCTCCTGCGTCATCCCTCCTCCTCTTTCTTTTCCTCTCCCTCCTCCTCCTCCTCCTCCTCCTCCTCCTTCGTCTTCTTCTCTTCCTCCTCCTGCTCCATCCCTCCTCCTCCTCTTTCTTCTTCTCCTCCTCCTCCTTTTCCTTCTTTTGCTCCTTCTCTTCCTCCTCCTCCAGTTCCAACCCTCCTCCTCTTCTTTCTCCCCCCCCCCCCCCTCTTCCTTCTCCTGCTCCACCCCTCCTCCTCTTCGGCGGCGTGTGTGTGTGTGTGTGTGTGTGTGTGTGTGTGTGTGTGTGTGTGTGTGTTGTTTGTTTTGCGTGTGTCTGAAAGCAAGATAAAACGCATCTGTGGGTTGGTCGGCCAGTCATCGCTTGCTATCTCTCATAACTTCTCGACCTCCTCCTCCTCCTCCTCCCCGTGTGTGTGTTGCTGAGGCACATGAGGCGTAACTTACCTCCACCTCCTCCTCCTCCTCCACCTCCACCTCCAATATTGTCATCACCACTACCATCGCCACAATCACCACCACAATCATGATCACTTTCATCACTACTACTAAGACCACCACCGCCATGATCATCACCACTATCACCACCACCATCACCACCATCACCACCACCAACTAACAGAGCAACTTACTAACAGACTAACAAACTATATAACCGTCCAGCCCTTCTCTTTATCTCTATCGCTAACTACAACAAAAATAATAATAACAACAAAGAAGAACAAGAAGAACAAGAAGAAGAAGATGAAGAAAGTGAAGAAGAAGAAGAAAAAGAAAAGGAAGAAGAGGAAGAAAGAAAAGAAGAAGAAAAAGAAGGAAAAGACGAAGAAGAATAAGAAAGTTAAGAATAAGAATAAGAAGAAAGAAAAGAAGAAAACAAGAAGAAGAGGAAGAAAAATAAGAAAAGAGAAAAAGTAGAGAAAGAACAACATCTACAACAACAACAACAACAACAACAACAACAACAACAACAACAAGAGGAAGAACAAACCACTCCTTCAGAACCGCGTCATGTCTTGGGCGTGCAGAGAATGACCATTTATTTTTTTTCCCCGCCACTGCGTTGAGGAAGAGGAAAGATAAACGGAGATAACAACTAAGATAAAACATAGACAATTGACGAGTATAGACGATGGAAAGATAGAAGATAGATACACAGGACGATAGATAGATAATGAAGATAGAAAGATAGAGGATACAAAGATAGACAAAGATAGATAAGATAATAGATATACAATTGGCAAAGATAGACGATAGAAAGATAGAAGATAGATACACAGGACGATAGATAGATAATGAAGATAGAAAGATAGAGGATACAAAGATAGCCAAAGACAGATAAGATAATAGATATACAATTGACAAAGATAGACGATGGAAAGATAGAAGATAGATACACAGGACGATAGATAGATAATGAAGATAGAAAGATAGAGGATACAAATATAGACAAAGATAGATAAGATGATAGATATACAATTGGCAAAGATAGACGATAGAAAGATGGAAGATAGATACACAGGACGATAGATAGATAATGAAAATAGAAAGATAAAGGATACAAAGATAGACAAAGATAGATAAGATAATAGATAGACAATAGACAAAGATAGACGATGGAAAGATAGAAGATAGATACACAGGACGATAGATAGATAATGAAGATAGAAAGATAGAGGATACAAAGATAGCCAAAGACAGATAAGATAATAGATAGACAATAGACAAAAAATAGACGATAGAAAGATAGAAGATAGATACACAAACACATATAAGATACAGGACGATAGATAGATAATGAAGATAGAAAGATAGAGGATACAAAGATAGACAAAGACAGATAAGATAATAGATAGACAAATAGACAAAAATAGAAAGATTGAAAGAAAGACAAAGACTCCATTCTTCATCCCAGCACTGAATGACTGAACACACACACACACACACACACACACACACACACACACACACACACACACACACACACACACACATCCGTCGGGCTTGAAGGCTTGTCATGTTACCCAAAGATCAAGGCGATTGCTATGTTGAATTTGGGTGGTGGTGGTGGTGGTAATTTTAGTAGAAGAAGTGGAGATAACAGAGAAGCGAAGAGGAGGAGGAAGATGAGGAAGACAGGAGGAGGAAGAGGGAAGATTCAGCTACATTTTGGTATGGGAGGAAAAGAGGAAGAGGCGGAGGAAATTGGAGAAAAAGGGAGGTGAACTTGAGAGAGGAAGATCAGAAACAAGTCAAAATCACCTTGGAAAATGACACAGACCTTGATGAAAATGGAGATAACAGAGAAACGAAGAGGAGGAAGAAGATGAGGAAGACACGAGGAGGAAGAGGAAAGATTCAGCTATTGTTTCGTACTGGAGCAAAAGAGGAAGAGGCGGAGGAAAGTGGAGAAAAATGGAGGCAAACTGGAGGGAGGAGGAACACTAACAACTCAAAATCACACTAGAAAAACACACAGACCTTGATGAAAATGGAGATAACAGAGAAACGAAGAGGAGGAGGAAGATGAGGATGACACGAGGAGAAAGAGGAAAGATTCAGCTATTTTTTCGCACTGGAGGAAAAGAGGAAGAGGCGGAGGAAAGTGGAGGAAAATGGAGGCAAACTTGTGGGAGGAGGAACACTAACCACTCAAAATCACACTAGAAAAACACACAGACCTTGATGAAAAAGGAGATAACAGAGAAACGAAAAGGAGGAGGAAGATGAGGATGACAGGAGGAGGAAGAGGAAAGATTCAGTGGTGGTGGTGATGGTGGTGGTGGTGATGGTAGTAGTGGTGGTGATGGTAGTGGTGATGATAGTTGTGGTGGTGATGGTGGTGGTGTCCCTCCCGCCTACAGCCATCACTCGTGTTTCGCGGTTTCGTCATAACATCGCGAATCGCCTCAAGGAAACAAACAAACAAAAAAAAAGGAAAAGAAAAAAAAAGATTGCGTGGAGTTAATATAAAAAATGAAAATGTGGTTGAAAGTTTGAGTTATCTGAGTGAAAGTTTTATTACTACTACTACTACTACTACTACTACTACTACTACTACTATTACTACTACTACTACTACTACTACTACTACCATTACCACTACTACTACTTTACACACACACACACACACACACACACACACACACACACACACAGCAGATGGAGAAGGAGGAAGAAAAGGAAGAAAGAGAGAAAAGAGAATATACAGAATGGATAAAAAGAAGAAGGAAAAAGGAGGAAAGATAATGTGATGATGTAATACGAGAACATGGTCAGAAGAAGAAGGAGGAGGAAGAGGAGGAGGAGGAGGAGGACGAGGAGGAGATGAGCCTCAGGTGATCCCAAGGTGGTCAATTAGCCTTGGAAATTCACACCTGCTCTCGTAGATTGGAAATAATGATGGGAATTGAGAAGGTGGAGGCGGTGGTGGTGGTGATTGTGGTGGTGATGGTGGTGGTTGTGGTGGTGATGGTGGTGGTGGTGGTGATGGTGATGGTGGTGACGGTGGTGGTGATTGTGGTGGTGGTGGTTATTGGTGGTTTGGTTTGTTGATGATGTTGTTGTTGCCGTTGTTGTTGTTGTTGATGTAGTAGTAGTAGTAGTAGTAGTAGTAGTAGTAGTAGTAGTAGTAGTAGTAGTAGTAGTAGAAGTGGAAAGGTAAATAGAGAGATAGACGTATAAATAAATAGATAGATAGAGAGACAGAGAGCCAGAGTAGTGGTTGTAGTAGTAGTAGTAGTGGTAGCAATAGTGGTAGTTGTAGTAGTAGTAGTAGTAGTAGTAGTAGTAGTAGAAGTTGTCGTCGTAGAAGTGGTAGCAGTGACCTAATTTCTACTTTCTACAACAACTTTCTAATTAAATCTCCAAGGTCATTTTCCAGAATATTTAACTTAATTTTTATGCTCAAAAAAAAAAAAAAAAGGAAGAAAGAAACAAACATTAAATTGAACTTTCGATCAGATTTTTATTGCGATTATTCTCCAATTAGTGATTTATTAAAGGAAATATTTGGTAATCTTCCTAACTGTGACGTTCATCTACTCTCTCTCTCTCTCTCTCTCTCTCTCTCTCTCTCTCTCTCTCTCTCTCTCTCTCTCTCTCTCTCTCTCTCTCTCTCTCTCTCTCTCTCTCGTGCGTATTTATGTGTGTCTGTGTGTGTGTGTGTGTGTGTGTGTGTGTGTGTGTGTGTATCGCAAAACTCTCTCTCTCTCTCTCTCTCTCTCTCTCTCTCTCTCTCTCTCTCTCTCTCTCTCTCTCTCTCTCTCTCTCTCTCTCTCTCTCTCTCTCTCTCTCTCTCTCTCTCTCTCGTGTGTGTGTGTGTGTGTGTGTGTGTGTGTGTGTGTGTGTGTGTGTGTGTGTGTGTCGCAAAACCAACATACAAGAGATAGAGAGAGAGAGAGAGAGAGAGAGAGAGAGAGAGAGAGAGAGAGAGAGAGAGAGAGAGAGAGAGAGATGAACGTCACACTTACGAAGATTACCAAATATTTCCTTGAACACACATGCATAAACAGAAAACAAACACACACAAAGACAGATAGAAAACTTATATATACACAGAACTAGGATCCTCAAATTACTCATAAAAAAGAAAGAGAAAAAAAGAAAAATATACAAGACAAAAAAACAAAAACAAAAGAATAAAATATACGCAATAGAGAATGAAGAATAAAAAGGAAAAATAAAAGCGTAAAATACAATAAATCAATGAAATAAAGTAAAATAATAAAATGGAATAAAATAAAATAAAATAAAACTGAAATTAAGTTAAATAAAATATGAGAACAATAAAATAAAGTAAAATAAATACTACTACTACTACTACTACTACTACTACTACTACTACTACTACTACTACTGCTACTACTACTACTACTACTACTACAACTACTACTACTACTACTACTAACAAGAAGAAGAAGAAAAAGAAGAAAAAGAAGAAAAAGATGAAGAAAAAAACTTGATAAAAACTGCTCCACTATTTAAACGTAACACGGAAATGAATAACGAAACACAGATTAACGAAACAATAAATAAAGAAAACGAAGTGGGGTGACAAAGAAAACGAAATGAAATAACAAAAAGAAAAAAAATCGTAATACAGATCAAAGGAATATTAACCTTAAACAAAAGAAGAAGAACAAGACAATTAAGATGAGTCACCCGCCTTGGATCATCTCTTGTTACTGAAGAAGGAGGAGGAGGAGGAGGAGGAGGAGGAGGAGGAGGAGGGGATGAAGATGGAAGATGATGATAAAGAAAAGGAAGAAATTGAGTATGAGTTGTAGAAGAAGATTGAAGAAGAACAAGAAGATAAAGAGGAACGAAAATAAGAAAGAAGATTGAAAACACGGAAAAGGTTAAAGAAGAAGAAGTAAAGAATAAGAAAAACAAGAAAAAGAAAAAAAAACCGGAAAGGAAGAAAAGAAAAAAGAAAAAGAAGACAAGAAAGAAGAAAAAAAGAATAAGTTGAAAAATGGATGATGAAGAAGGAATAGAAGATGAATATTAGAAGCAGCAGAGGAGGAGGAGGAGGAGGAGGAGGAGGAGGAGGAGGAGGAGGAGACTATACTGATGAAAAGGAAGATACAGGAAAAGACGTTGTAAGATAGAGAAGATGGTTGAGGTTAAGGAAGAAGAAGAAGAAGAAGAAGAAGAAGAAATAAATAAGAAGAAGAAAAAGGAGAGGAAGACAAAATAATAAGAAAAATGAAGAAGTATTGAAGATGAAGAAGAAAAAAAAGGATAAATAGTAGAAGTAGCAGCGTAGGAGGAGGAGGAGGAGGAGGAAAAAGAGGAGGAAGAGGAGGAGGAGGAGGAGGAGGAGGAGGAGGTTGTGATGGTCGAAGTTTGTTTTTGAATGAATTAATCGTGTTAGACTTTCATTACCGAGGGAGCTTATTACTCTCTCTCTCTCTCTCTCTCTCTCTCTCTCTCTCTCTCTCTCTCTCTCTCTCTCTCTCTCTCTCTCTCTCTCTCTCTCTCTCTCTCTCTCTCTCTCTGCTTACGTCAATGGTTTTAAGAACTGTTGATGATTTGCTGTTTTTTTCTTTCTTTTGTTTTCTTTTTATTAAATTTGTTCGCTTGTTATTCGTTATTTTTCTGTTTATTTTTTTTAATGGTGTGTGTGTGTGTGTGTGTGTGTGTGTGTGTGTGTGTGTGTGTGTGTGTGTGTGTGTGTGTGTGTGTGTGTGTGTGCTTTGTTTGAATTTTGTTGACTGATTTTTTGTTGTTTTTGTTTTATCTTTTTTAAATTATTTTTTGTTTTATTTTCCTTTTTATTTTTTCATTCCTTCTTTCTTTCTTTCTTTTCTTTTCTTTCTTTATCTTTTTCTTCCTTTCTTTGTCTTTGTTTTCTTCTGAGTTTGTTTATGTCGACAGCGAAGTTAAGATATTTGGGACAATTGTAGCGATGAGATCTTATTACACACACACACACACACACACACACACACACACACACACACACACACACACACACACACACACACACACAAGCAAGCTCATGACACAGAAATCTATAACAAACAATATCCTCGTTGTGTTCAAGTTGTATTGATATTGTTTTCTTTATTAAGGTCCAGTTTAGATATCTATAAAAAGCCTCCATAATGAGTATCTATAATAAGTAGTGTTTTCTTCTGTTTGGCCTAATCTCTGCCTCTATAATTACTCGTTTTTTTTTTTAATTTTTACCATTAATTTTCTGTTTTTTTTTATCTATATTATTTTTGGTCCAGTCCTCGTCTAATTGTTTTCGTGGCCCAGTCTTCGTCTAATTGTTTTCCTGGCCCAGTCTTCCTCTAATTGTTTTCCTGGCCCAGTCTTCATCTAATTGTTTTCCTGGCCCAGTCTTCGTCTAATTGTTTTCGTGGCCCAGTCTTCCTCTAATTGTTTTCCTGGCCCAGTCTTCGTCTAATTGTTTTCCTGGCCCAGTCTTCACCTAATTGTTTTCCTGGCCCAGTCTTCATCTAATTGTTTTCCTGGCCCAGTCTTCGTCTAATTGTTTTCCTGGCCCAGTCTTCACCTAATTGTTTTCCTGGCCCAGTCCTCATCTAATTGTTTTCCTGGCCCAGTCTTCGTCTAATTGTTTTCCTGGCCCAGTCTTCGTCTAATTGTTTTCCTGGCCCAGTCTTCATCTAATTGTTTTCCTGGCCCAGTCTTCATCTAATTGTTTTCCTGGCCCAGTCTTCGTCTAATTGTTTTCCTGGCCCAGTCTTCACCTAATTGTTTTCCTGGCCCAGTCTTCATCTAATTGTTTTCCTGGCCCAGTCTTCGTCTAATTGTTTTCCTGGCCCAGTCTTCGTCTAATTGTTTTCCTGGCCCAGTCTTCGTCTAATTGTTTTCCTGGCCCAGTCTTCATCTAATTGTTTTCCTGGCCCAGTCTTCGTCTAATTGTTTTCCTGGCCCAGTCTTCATCTAATTGTTTTCCTGGCCCAGTCTTCGTCTAATTGTTTTCCTGGCCCAGTCTTCGTCTAATTGTTTTCCTGGCCCAGTCTTCATCTAATTGTTTTCCTGGCCCAGTCTTCGTCTAATTGTTTTCCTGGCCCAGTCTTCATCTAATTGTTTTCCTGGCCCAGTCTTCGTCTAATTGTTTTCCTGGCCCAGTCTTCGTCTAATTGTTTTCCTGGCCCAGTCTTCATCTAATTGTTTTCCTGGCCCAGTCTTCGTCTAATTGTTTTCCTGGCCCAGTCTTCATCTAATTGTTTTCCTGGCCCAGTCTTCGTCTAATTGTTTTCCTGGCCCAGTCTTCGTCTAATTGTTTTCCTGGCCCAGTCTTCGTCTAATTGTTTTCCTGGCCCAGTCTTCGTCTAATTGTTTTCCTGCCCCAGTCTTCACCTAATTGTTTTCCTGGCCCAGTCTTCCTCTAATTGTTTTCCTGGCCCAGTCTTGGTCTAATTGTTTTCCTGGCCCAGTCTTGGTCTAATTGTTTTCCTGGCCCAGTCTTGGTCTAATTGTTTTCCTGGCCCAGTCTTCATCTAATTGTTTTCCTGGCCCAGTCTTGGTCTAATTGTTTTCCTGGCCCATTCTTCATCTAATTGTTTTCCTGGCTGATCTTCATCTAATTGTTTTCCTGGCCCAGTCTTCATCTAATTGTTTTCCTGGCCCAGTCTTCGTCTAATTGTTTTCCTGGCCCAGTCTTCGTCTAATTGTTTTCCTGGCCCAGTCTTCGTCTAATTGTTTTCCTGGCCCAGTCTTCGTCTAATTGTTTTCCTGGCCCAGTCTTCGTCTAATTGTTTACCTGGCCCAGATGTTAAGATTTGGCACAGTGATGAACGTAACCCTGATCTCTACCGTTCTTAACATCTTCTGAACAACAACAACAAAACAAACAAACAAGAAAAAACAATTGTTAAAGAGTACAAAGTTAATTAGCAAAAGAAAACAAAAGAAAAGAAAAGAAACAACAGAAATACAACACTTTAAAAACACTGCCGAGAGAGAGAGAGAGAGAGAGAGAGAGAGAGAGAGAGAGAGAGAGAGAGAGAGAGAGAGAGAGAGAGAGAGTAATAAGCTCCCTCGTTGATTAAAGTCTAACACGATTAATTCATTCAAAAACAAACAAAGCCTACAACAACCTCCTCCTCCTCCTCCTCCTCCTTCTCCTCTTCCTCCTCCTCCTCCTCCTCCTCCTCCTCCTCCTCATCCTCCTCCTCCTCTTCCTCCTTCTCCTCCTCTTCTGCTTCTTTTAATATTCATCTATTTTTTTTCGGCTATTTTTTTTGTTTTCATCTCTTCTTCTTCTTCTTCTTCTTCTTCTTCTTCTTCTTCTTCTTCTTCTTCTTCCTTAATCTCAACCATCATCTCAATCTTACAACTTCTTCTTCTCCTATATCTTCCTTTTCATCAGCATAGTCATCGTCCATCTTCATCTTCTTTTCTTCCCTCTCCTCGAAAGAAAGAAAGAGAAGGAGAAAAAAGAATTAAAGAAAACACGAAAAATAAATAAAGAAAGAAAGAAAACGAATAAAATGAAAAAGAGAAAAAGAGACTAAATGACAAGGAAGAAAGGGAATGAAAGAAAAAGAAAGAAATGTATGTATGTATTATTTCTCTCTCTCTCTCTCTCTCTCTCTCTCTCTCTCTCTCTCTCTCTCTCTCTCTCTCTCTCTCTCTCTCTCTCTTCTAAATTGCCTTGCTGACACATTTCAATTTCAACATTTTTAAACATTTTTCAACATTTGACGCAACTTTGAAATGCTCACAACTCACACTTTTCTTTTTAGGTGCATAAATACGTTTCAAAGTTTTCTAATATATTTTCTTTTGTTTTGGGTCATTTTTTTCTTAATTTCTTGTGTTTATTTTGTTTGGTTGTTATTGTTTTTAATTTCGTAATCTTGTTTTGTTTGGTTATTGTTTTTTTTCTTTATATCCAAGTTATTTTCGTTTACCCATTTGTTGTTTTAATTTTCTAATGTTTTTTTGTTTTTCTGTTTTTCTTTTTATTTCCTAACCTTTTTTTTGTTTGGTTATTGTTTTCTTCATTTCCTAATCTCTTTTCTAATATATTTTCTTTTGTTTTTTGGTCATTTTTTTCTTAATTTCTTGTGTTTTTATTTTGTTTGTTGGCTGTTTTTAATTTCGTAATCTTGTTTAGTTTGGTTACTGTTTTGTTTTCTTTATATCCAAGTTATTTTCGATTAGCCATTTGTTGTTTTTATTTTCTAATGTTTTTTTGTTTTTCTGTTTTTCTTTTTATTTCCTAACCTTTTTGTTGTTTGGGTATTGTTTTTTTCATTTCCTAATTTCTGTTTTCGGTTTATTTCTGGTTGACTTAATTGCCTATTCTATCTTTCTTTAGTTGTTGTTTTCTTAACGCCCTAATCACTTTCTTCTTGACTGTCAGCAGTAGATGACTGGGCAGCATGAGCCAAAAATAGATGGCGCTACTATAAACACTTGCCTGCGCCATGAAGGGCTTGGGCCGAACACCAGGCCCCTAAAAAAACCTACCCCAGTTTAGACCATAACGTAACAAAAAAAAAGTTCATATCATTATTATTTTTATTTTATTTTTATTTTTATTTTTTACGTGCCAGCCTATAGCGCCGGTAGGCTTTCTTGAGGGGCCTGGATGGTAGTCGGCCCCAGCCCGTTATGGCGCAGGCAAGTGTTTATAGTGGCGCCATCTTTCCTTGGCTCATGCTGCCCCCCGGAACTCGTTCTTGATTCACTTGGACGGTTTCCTCTAGAGTCCGGGTTGATGGTTGGTCTTCAGGACAGCATGTGGGTAGTCTTAGGCCACTCGGTGGTGACTGAAAAATCCCAGGTTGTAGCGGCGGATTCGAACCCGCATCGTCCATCACGCGGTGAATGCGGGTCCCTCACGCTAACCACTCAGCCACCGCATACCCTCAAATAAGTAAGTAAAGTAAGGAGCATACGCTATAGCTGCGCGTGGCCTCGGTTCTCAGCTCCGTGCATTAGCCCTTGAGCCTGTAGTATATCGTGTTATCTTTTTTTTATCTTCTCTGCCTCGGCCTTGAGCGGCGTCCTTGGCTGGAAAAAAGGGGCGTGTAAAGTCACTCTCCCAACCCTAATGGATCACTTTTTTCGGCTGTCCTAGTGTCCTCTTTTTGTTGGGGCCGCGGCTGTTGGGTCTGACTTGTTCTTGTGCTGCCTTGGCCTTACCCCGGGCTGCCTCCGTCCCTGAGAGAGAGTGGTGTGGGCCAGATTATCGTACTCAGAGCCTCGTATATACCGGTTTCCGAGCCATAGCTATTACCGAAAAACACCAATAATTAACCATTTTAACGATAACTATATGTGAAGGCAGTTACCGGGGTCGAGGAGGCAGTGTTGGGGTCGAGGAGGCAGTGTTGGGGTCGAGGAGGCAGTGTTGGGGTCGAGGAGGCAGTGTTGGGGTCGAGGAGGCAGTGTTGGGGTCGAGGAGGCAGTGTTGGGGTCGAGGAGGCAGTGTTGGGGTCGAGGAGGCAGTGTTGGGGTCGAGGAGGCAGTGTTGGGGTCGAGGAGGCAGTGTTGGGGTCGAGGAGGCAGTGTTGGGGTCGAGGAGGCAGTGTTGGGGTCGAGGAGTCAGTGTTGGGTCGAGGAGGCAGTGTTGGGGTCGAGGCAGTGTTGGGGTCGAGGAGGCAGTGTTGGGGTCGAGGAGGCAGTGTTGGGGTCGAGGAGGCAGTGTTGGGGTCGAGGAGGCAGTGTTGGGGTCGAGGAGGCAGTGTTGGGGTCGAGGAGGCAGTGTTGGGGTCGGAAATCGGGAAACAGGAGGCTGAGTACGACAATCTGGCAACGTTTTTAGGGTGCATAGATACGATTGTTTAGCTTTTTAATATATTTTCTTTTGTTTTGGTTACATTTTCCTTAATTTCTTGTTTTTATTTTGTTTGTTTGATTGTTGTTTTTAATTTCGTAATGTTATTTTGTGCGATCATTGTTTTTTTTTTCTTTATATCCAAATTATATTCGTTTTGTCATTTGTTGTTTTAATTTTGTATTGTTTTTTTCTGTTTTTCTGTTTTTCTTTTATTTCTTAGCCTTTCTTTTTTTTTTGGTTATTGTTTTCTTCATTTCCTAATCTCTTTTCTAATATGTTTTCTTTTGTTTTGGTTATTTTTTCTTAATTTCCTAATCTCTTTTCTAATATGTTTTCTTTTGTTTTGTTATTGTTTTCTTCATTTCCTAATCTCTTTTCTAATATGTTTTCTTTTGTTTTGTTATTGTTTTCTTCATTTCCTAATCTCTTTTCTATTATGTTTTCTTTTGTTTGGTAATTGTTTTCTTCATTTCCTAATCTTTTCTAATATGTTTTCTTTTGTTCGGTTATTGTTTTCTTCATTTCCTAATCTCTTTTCTAATGTTTTCTTTTGTTTTGGTTATTTTTTCTTCATTTCCTAATCTCTTTTCTAATGTTTTCTTTTGTTTTGGTTATTTTTTCTTCATTTCCTAATCTCTTTTCTAATATGTTTTCTTTTGTTTGGTTATTGTTTTCTTCATTTCCTAATCTCTTTTCTAATATGTTTTCTTTTGTTTTGGTTATTGTTTTCTTCATTTCCTAATCTCTTTTCTAATATGTTTTCTTTTGTTTGGTTATTGTTTTCTTCATTTCCTAATCTTTTTTCTAATGTTTTCTTTTGTTTTGCTTATTTTTTCTTAATTTCCTAATCTCTTCTAATATGCTTTCTTTTGTTTGGTTATTGTTTTCTTCATTTCCTAATCTCTTTTCTAATATGTTTTCTTTTGTTCGGTTATTGTTTTCTTCATTTCCTAATCTTTTCTAATATGTTTTCTTTTGTTCGGTTATTGTTTTCTTCATTTCCTAATCTCTTTTCTAATATGTTTTCTTTTGTTCGGTTATTGTTTTCTTCATTTCCTAATCTCTTTTCTAATATGTTCTCTTTTGTTTTGGTTATTTTTTCTTAATTTCTTGCTTTTTTGCTTATTTGATCGTCGTTTTTAATTTCGTAACATTATTTTGTATGGCTATTTTTTTTTCGTGTGTGCTGTCTTGAAAGGAATTAAAAAAGTGGGAACGCGGGGAGACGGCGGCCAAGTAGCGGATGATCACCCACATGCTACCTGGATCTTCTGTCTACCCTAACTTCAGCGACTTCGGTCAAGATTAGCACCGGGGGGCAGCATGGGCCAAGCAGGAGTCATACATCACGGCAGGCACTATAAAGAAAATTCGCCTGCTCCACTATCGGACTGGGGCTGTCCAAGAGGTCCATCAAGGTTCAAGAGAGCCTACCTTCGCTACAGGCAACCCTCCACCCCAAAAAAAAAGGAAAAACATTGGAAGTATTAAATAAAGAAGTGTGTGTGTGTGTGTGTGAGAGAGAGAGAGAGAGAGAGAGAGAGAGAGAGAGAGAGAGAGAGGAGGAAAGAAAAGAGAAAAGTATAGATAGATAGATAGATACATAGATAGATAAGTAGATTGATAGATAGATAAATAGATGGTTAAGTAGAGAGATAGATAAATAGATGGAGAGAGAGAACAAGAAAGAAATAAGAGAAGGAAAGAAAGAAAGAAAGAGAAAGATTAAAAGAATAAAAAGAACGAAAGAAACAAAGATAGAAAGAAATGGAGAAAAAAAGTAAAAAAAGGAAAGAAAGAAAGGAATTAAGAGAGAGAGAGAGAGAGAGTGTAATGGATCTCCCAACAGTCTTCTCCTTCATCAGTAAATCTTCTTCCCTTTCCTCTTCTTCCTCCCCAAACAGACAAATGAGTATCGCTTCCCATTTTCTTCCTTTTCCCTTACATTTTCTTCCTTTTCCTTCCATTTTCTTCCTTTTCCCTTACATTTTCTTCCTTTTCCTTCCCATTTTCTTCCTTTTCCTTCCATTTTCTTTCTTTTCCTTCCATTTTCTTCCTTTTCCTTCCCATTATCTTCCTTTTCCTTCCCATTTTCTTCCTTTTCCCTCTCGTTTTCTTCTTTTTCCTTCCCATTTTCCCCTTCCCCTAATGTAACTTTTTTTCTTCCGTTTTCCTTTCGCGTTGATATTTTTTCGTGTAATATATTTTCTTATTTTCTTTATTGTTTTCTTCCCTTTTATTTTTATTTTTGTTTTCTTCGTCTTCCCGTTTTCTTCCATTTTTATTGTTTTTTCTTCCTCTCCTTTTCATCTTTTTTCTCTTTCCTTGTTTCTCTTCCCTGTTTCGCTCACTTTTTATCATCATTCTTTTTCCATTTTTTTCAGTAGTTCCACTTTCCATATCTCTCTCTCTCTCTCTCTCTCTCTCTCTCTCTCTCTCTCTCTCTCTCTCTCTCTCTCTCTCTCTCTCTCTCTCTCTCTCTCTCATTACATGTAGTAAATTGCACTTTATCATACTATCCGTGACGTTGAGAGAGAGAGAGAGAGAGAGAGAGAGAGAGAGATGTAACTATGCCCACCGATGAGTCACACACACACACACACACACACACACACACACACACACACACACACACACACACACACAAGTAGGTCGTGTGGTCAAGAGTTATAGGAAGGAAGGCGTTCAGCAAATGTTATGGTTAGTGTTGTTTATGGTGGATGAACGAACCGCAAAGAATCATTAATCTGGGCTATTCTGGGTATTGGCGGGAACACGTGTTGGGGGGTTGGTATTTGGTCTGTCAGAATGCTTCGTCTGATCAGATTTTGTTTTCCTTCCTCTCTTTTTTTTGTGGGTCGGGTTTTGTGTGTCTTTTTGCTCTGAATCGTGTTTGTGTGTGTGTGTGTGTGTGTGTGTGTGTTTGTTTGTTTCTCGAAGTGACTTTTTTCTTTCCCTATGTGAGTTTATGTTTATGTCTTTATGTGATTTTCTGTGACTTTACGTGGCTTTATATATTCTATCTTTGTGGCTTTATATTTTCTTTTCTTATGTGACTTTCTTTATGTGACTTTGTTTCTGTGATTTATGTTTGGTGGTTGGTCTTTCAGAATGCTTCGTCTCATCAGATTTTTTTTTCCTTCCTCTATTTTTTGTGAGTCGGGTTTTGTGTCTTTTTTGCTCTGAATCGTGGTGGTGTTTTTTGTTTCTTAATGTGACCGTTTTTTTCTTTCCCTATGTGAGTTTATGTTAATGTCCCTATGTGATTTTCTGTGACTTTACGTGGCTTTATATATTCTATCTTTATGGCTTTATATTTTCTTTTCTTATGTGACTTTCTTTATATGACTTTGTTTCTGTGATTTATGTTTGGTGGTTGGTCTTTCAGAATGTTTCGTCTCATCAGATTTTTTTTCCTTCCTCTATTTTTTGTGGGTCGGGTTTTGTGTCTTTTTGCTCTGAATCGTGGTGGTGTTTTTTTGTTTTTGTTTTGTTTCTTTATGTGACCTTTTTTTTTTTCTTTCCCTATGTGACTTTATGTTAATGTCTTTATGTGATTTTCTGCGACTTTACGTGGCTTTATATATTCTATCTTTGTGGCTTTATATTTTCTTTTATGTGACTTTCTTTATGTGACTCCGTGTGATTTATGTGACTATGTGATTCTATATTTATGTGACTGACTTTTTCTTTGCGACTTTTTTTTCTTTATGTGACTTTGTTTGTTACTTTGTGTGATCTTTATTTTTGTGACTATATTTTTCTTCTTTATATATATTCTTTATGTGACTTTTTTTCCTTTATGTGACTGTTCTTTCTTTGTGACTTTGTGACTTGTCTTGCTGTCTTTATTTCTTTTTCTTTATTGTTCTTGTCGTTGTTTTTGTTTTGCCTTTGTTCTCTTTTGCTTCTGTGTCTAGTTATCTCTCCTTTCTTCTTCATCGCTATCTTTTTCTCGTCTTCTAAGTTTTGTTTCTTTTTCTTCTTATTCTTATTCTTATTCTTTTTCTTCTTTTTCTTCTTCTTCTTCTTCTTCTTCTTTCTTTTTGTGATTTTTCTTTCTTTTTGTGACTTTGTGTGTGAGTGAGGTTATACATCTTTTTGCTCTAGATCGTGGTCGTGTGTTGTTTCTTTATGCAATCTTCGTGTCTGTTCGTGCAAGCCGTGTGTAACTTTTTCACAAGGACACACAAGAACTACAGACGGCCAGACGGCATACACAAGGCAGCTCCTGAAGACGGCTTGCTCACGAACGACTCACGACTGAACTCATTTGAAGAGGGAGGAGAGTATCGAGACATCTCTCCTCCCGAAATTGACCTCGCTTTTGGCCTCTCTATTTCCAAACTCTTTTTTTATATGGGTGATTAGCGGGAATTCTCTCTCTTTTTTTTTTTTTTCTCTAAAGTTCTTTTTTCTTCTTATTATTTTTATTCATCTTCTTTTCTTCTTTTTCTTCTTCTTCTTCTTCTCCTCCTTCTTCTTCGTCTTCTTTATCTTCTTCGTCTTCTTCTTCTTCTTCGTTCGAGGTGAGGGCTATCGTATGTGTGTGTGTGTGTGTGTGTGTGTGTGTGTGTGTGTGTTGGGGTGGGGGGGGTGGAGAAAGATCGAACAGAAAGAAGGAAAGACTACACAAGGACAAAGGAAATAGCAAGAAAGAGATGAAAAGAAAGAAGAAAAGAATGAAAGGAAAGAAAGAACTCAGAAAAAAAAATAACCAGCCTGAGGATAACTTCTGAGCCCCGGTTATTTACGGTTCTCGAAATAAAACCCAAGGCTCTATTTGCGTGGTTTCTGGCGGTAATTCATTGGTTTCTAGGTCGAAGGTCATAGCTCACACGCACTCCCTAGTCCCTCCCGCAGCTGTTGTGGTCAAGGGTGCGTTATTTAGTGTGTGTGGAGGGTGGGGGTGGGCGGGGGAGGTTGTTTCTTCCCACGCTACGGAGGTTACGCTTGTTTATATTAGGTTTTGTGTCCGTCCTTGCGAACTTTGTATAAAATTATTACATTTTTTTTTTTTTACAGTAAAGGAAAATTTTTTTTTTTTTTTTTTTTTGCCCTTGAGCTGTTTTCTTAACTATACAATTGTTACATATGTGTTTTTTTTACAGTGAAGGAAGCATTTTTTTTTTTATTGTTTTATTTAATTTTTGCCCTTGAGCTGTTTCCTTTACTGTAAAAAGATATATGTTACAATTTTATACAAAGTTCGCAAGTTTTTTTGTGTCCGTCCTTGCGAACTTTGTATAAAATTGCTACATATTTTTTTTTTACAGTAAACAGCTCAAGGGCAAAAAATAAAATAAATAAATAAATAAACAAAGAAAACAATAATGAAGAAAAGGAACACAAAACACCTGCTTCTTCTTTACTTAATTATTCCATTCCTTGTTTACTTGATTGTTCCATTCCTTGTTTACTTGATTGTTCCATTCCTTGTTTACTTGTTTGTTCCATTCCTTGTTTACTGATTGTTGCATTCCTTGTTTACTTGATTGTTCCATTCCTTGTTTACTTGATTGTTCCATTCCTTGTTTACTTGATTGTTCCATTCCTTGTTTACTTGATTGTTCCATTCCTTGTTTACTTGATTGTTCCATTCCTTGTTTACTTGATTTTTCCATTCCTTGTTTACTTAATTACTCCATTCCTTGTTTACTTGATTGTTCCATTCCTTGTTTACTTGATTATTCCATTCCTTGTTTACTTGATTGTTCCATTCCTTGTTTACTTGATTGTTCCATTCCTTGTTTACTTGATTGTTCCATTCCTTGTTTACTTGATTGTTCCATTCCTT
Organism: Eriocheir sinensis; assembly: GCF_024679095.1. Classification (NCBI taxonomy): domain Eukaryota; kingdom Metazoa; phylum Arthropoda; class Malacostraca; order Decapoda; family Varunidae; genus Eriocheir; species Eriocheir sinensis. Next base: position 20,813 of record NW_026111026.1, on the reverse strand, counting down.
GTTTACTTGATTGTTCCATTCCTTGTTTACTTGATTGTTCCATTCCTTGTTTACTTGATTATTCCATTCCTTGTTTATTTAATTACTCCATTCCTTGTTTACTTAATTATTCCATTCCTTGTTTACTTGATTGTTGCATTCCTTCTCTTTTCGATCTTTCCCTTCTATGTTTCTATTGCACTTTCCTTTCTTTTATCTTTCCATTTTTCCTTTATTTTTTCTTGTTTTATATTCTTTCTATTTTCCCTGTTTTTTCTTTTTCTTTTTTTCTTCCTTTTCTTTTCTCATTAGTATATATTTTCTCATTTGCTTTTTCTTTGTTTATTTTTCTTTCTGTTTACGATTTTTTTCTTTCCTTTTTATCTCCTCTCATTATTTTTTTCTCCATTTCCCTTTCTTTTCTTTCTTCATATGTTTTTTCTTCATTTTTCTTTATTTTTTTCTTTACATGTATAGTGTGCGCGCGTGTGTGTGTGTGTGTGTGTGTGTGTTTGTGTGTGTGAGAGAGAGAGAGAGAGAGAGAGAGAGAGAGAGAGAGAGAAAAAAAAAAAAATAGTAAAATGAATCATAATACAAAAAAAAAAAAAGTTTCATTTCTCATTATTATTGCTGAAGGTCGCTCATCGTTAAAAAAAAAGGACCTCTGCACACAGCAACACACAACACACAACACACACAACGCGCTCTGCCTTCACACAGTCTCACCCGCTGAACGAGACCAACAAAATGTGCCTCTCACCGGCCAGACAGCGGGGGTACACAGCGCCTGAGGAAGACTCGACCCGAAAATATATATACGTAAAAAACAAAGAA
>NW_026111026.1:0-15000 GCF_024679095.1 Eriocheir sinensis | reverse complement strand
AGAGAGAGAGAGAGAGAGAGAGAGAGAGAGAGAGAGAGAGAGAGAGATAATAGAAGATCTCACCGCAGTTATGGAAGAAAAGGAGGAAAAATACGTGAGAGAGAGAGAGAGAGAGAGAGAGAGACAGACAATAGAAGATCCCACCGCAGTTAGGGAAGAAAAGAGAGAGAGAGAGAGAGAGAGAGAGAGAGAGAGAGAGAGAGAGAGAGAGAGAGAGAGAGAGAGAGAGACCGACCCTGTGTAATCCATCATGTTCTGACGCGCTGTGCTACACTCCAGACCCTCTTTTTTTTTCCCTCCACCGCGCGAAGCAAAAAAAAGAAAAAAAAAGAAAAAAAAGACCGATTTGCTTGACGTGGGTGAAAAGCCGCAGAGAGAGAGAGAGAGAGAGAGAGAGAGAGAGAGAGAGAGAGAGAGAGAGATTTACATAGAAAATCAGTCCACACAGACCCCATGGTCCAGACTTGGTGGTCTGTCCTTAAACCTAAGTGATTTTACATTAATCAGAAGACTCCAAAACGTTGCATTTCTACTCTAGTTGATATTAAGTTGAAGGAAGTGACGGTCGAGCTTATTTTTGAAGGAGTCAATCGTGTTACACTGGACCACTGACGGTGGAAGCTTATTCCATTCTCGCACTACAACGTTGGTGAAGAAAAATTTGGTGCAGTCTGAATTTACTTGTCTACATCTGAGTTTTACGCCATTGTTCCTCGTGCGCAAAGTGTCATCGATCATAAACAATGTTGATCTGTCTACATTCGTGAAACCATTAAGTATTTTAAAACATTCGATCAGTTTTCCTCGGAGGCGACGTTTCTCAAGAGAACATGTTAAGGGTAGAAAGCCTTTCTTCGTAGGATTTGTTGCGCAAGGAAGGGATCATTTTCGTTGCCCGACGCTGAACACCTTCTAATTTAGCAATATCCTTTGCATGGTGGGGAGACCAAAACTGTACCGCATATTCCAAGTGGGGTCTGACTAAACTGTTGTAGAGCGGGAGTATTACATCTTTATTCTTGAATACAAAGTTTCTTTTAATGAAGCCCAACATTCTGTTCGCTTTATTTGCTGCATCGATGCATTGCTGTGAGAATTTGAGGTTTGACGCGATTTTGACCCCCAAGTCTTTGACGCATTGAACGCTTTTGAGTTTAACGCCGCGCATTTCGTATTCGAACTTCTTATTCCTCGTTCCAACTTGAAGGACCTGGCACTTGTCTACGTTAAAGGGCATCTCCCATCTATCCGACCAAGCTGAAATTTTGTGCAAATCCTCTTGGAGGCTTTGCCTGTCTTCGTCAGTGAGAACCGAGTTGCCAATCTTTGTGTCGTCTGCAAATTTACAAATGCGGTTATTGAGTCCAACATCCACGTCGTTGATGTAAATAATGAAGATCACTGGGCCAAGGACCGAGCCCTGAGGGACGCCACTAGTGACAGGCGCCCACTCTGAGTTAAATCCGTCAATCACTACTCTTTGTTGTCTGTTGCTCAACCAATTCGCGATCCATTGGTTTACTTGACCGTCAATACCTATTTGCTTTAATTTGTAAAGTAATTTATGATGCGGGACTTTATCAAACGCTTTCTGGAAATCAAGATAGACTACGTCCAGTGATTTGGTTACGTCATAAACAGTGAAGAGGTCGTTATAAAAGGTTAATAGGTTTGATAGGCAGGATCTTTTGTTTCGGAAGCCATGTTGTGAGTCCCCAATCAATGAGTGGCTTTCAAGGTAATTCACAATTTTGTCTCTAATTATGCCCTCAAGTAGCTTACCTACAACCGAAGTTAGACTAATGGGCCTGTAATTACCTGGTACTTTTTTGTCTCCTTTCTTGAAAATCGGTGTCACGTTAGCCTTTTTCCAATCTGAAGGGACGATGCCTTGTCGCAAGGACATATTGAATACGGTTGTGAGGGAGGAGAGTATTTCGCTCTTTGTTTCTTTCAGCAGAGTTGGATATACTTTGTCAGGTCCAGGACTTTTATTTGTTTTAAGTGAATGGAGAGCTTAAGGACTTCATCGGTTGTTATTTCAAAATTAGGCAATGCATGCTCGAGATTTACAATAGTACTGGTGTTGGTGGTAGCGAGAGGAAGACTGTTAGTATTAAACACCGAGGAAAAGTAATTGTTTAAGAGGTTTGCAATGTGTTGGCTGTCAGTCACTAGTGCACCGTCGCTGTTTGTTAAAGGTCCAATACCACTTTTGATCGCCTTTCTGTTGTTTATGTAACTGAAGAAAGATTTCGGATTATTTTTACAGTTGGCTGCAATATTTTCTTCGTATCTACGCTTTGCCTGACCTACTAGTCTTTTTACTCGTCGCCTGGCATCATTATAAAGTATGAGAGAGTATGGATGATAAAACTGTCCGGAGAATTAGATGGTTTTCATGACAGCTGTGGCGTGTGTGTGTGTGTGTGTGTGTGTGTGTGTGTGTGTGTGTGTGTGTGTGTACGTTTCCTCTAACTTATGAGTGTAATTTGTCATAGAGTTCCTTCTTGGTCTACCCTTTTTCCTCCTCCTTCTCCTCCTCTTCCTCTTCCTCCTCCTCCTCTTCCTCCTCCTCCTCAAGTATCTTCCATCTGCATCCTTGTTTACAAATTCAACATGACAACCAAGATGAGTGAGTGAGGAGGAGGAGGAGGAGGAGGAAGAGGAGGAGGAGGAGAGGAGGAGGGGGTATGGAGAGGGAGGAGGAAGAAGGGGAAAAAGAGGAGGAGGAGTAGGAGGAGGAGGAGACTAACATCACTTCACATATGTTGATGAAGAGGATGACATAAGTGTTAGGAGGAGGAGGAGGAGGAAGAGGAGGAGGAGGAGGAGGAGGAGGAGGAGGACACTAACATCACTAGACATATGTTGATGAAGAGGATAAAACATAAGTGTTAGGAGGAGGAGGAGGAGGAAGAGGAGGAGGAGGAGGAGGAGGAGGAGGAGGAGGGGGAGGAATCTATCATCATCTTGCTTTATGGAGAGGTCAGGGATGTGTGTGTGTGTGTGTGTGTGTGTGTGTGTGTGTGTGTGTGTGTGTGTATGTGTGTGTGTACGTAAATTAGGCAAATAAAGAAGTAAAGGCAAAGTTTGGGGCCATTCACTTTAATTTATCTTCTTATCTCCTTTTTTTCTTATGTTATTATAGGTGCGCGTTGCCTCAGTGCTCACCTCCGTACCATTTACCCCAAGACACAGTTTGCCTTCCCCAGGGGTGTCCTCCCTTTCCTCCTCCTCCTCCTCCTCTTCTTCTTCCTCTTCCTCTTCCCGTATTGTTACTTTTCGTCTTGCTCCTCCTTCTCTTCTTCTTCCTCCTCCTCCTCCTCCTCCTCCTCCTCCTCTTCCTCCTCTTCCTCTTTCTCTTACCCTATTGTTACTTTTCTTTTTGCTGCTCCTTCTCTTCCTCCTCCTCCTCCTCCTCCTCCTCCTCCTCCTCCTCCTCCTCTTCTTCCTCCTTTTCCTTCATTCCGTCTTCCTCCTCTTCCTCCTCTTCATTCACTCCCTCTTTCTCTTCCTTCATTCATTATTCATTCTCCCTTATTCTCTCCTTCTCCTCCTCCCTTTCCTTCTCCTCCTCCTCTTCTTCCTCCTCCTCCTCCTCCTCTCCTTCCTCCTTTTCCTTCATTCCGTCTTCCTCCTCTTCCTCCTCTTCATTCACTCCCTCTTTCTCTTCCTTCATTCATTAGTCATTCTCCCTTATTCCCTCCTTCTCCTCCTCCCTTTCCTTCTCCTCCTCTTCTTCCTCCTCTTCCTCTTCCTCTCTTCCACCACGGAGCCGATGATTTGGTTAGGTGAGATTAGGAGAAAAGTTACCTATTGGCTTTTTTTTTTCCTTTTTTTTTAGATATGAGGAACAGATTATTATTTTTTACTTCATCATTATCATCATCATCATTTTGCTCTCCTCCTCCTCCTCCTCCTTCTCCTTTTTTTTTTTTCTTCTTCCTCTTCTAGGTGGGGTTAGGTTCACGGGAGTTGCCTTGTTCAGACCTACCGGCCTCTTGCAGACTTCTTACGTTCTTATGTTCTTTTTCTTGTTCTTCTTGTTCTTGTTCTTGTTCTTCTTGTTCTTGTTCTTCTTGTTCTTGTACTTGTTCTTGTTCTTCTTCTCCTTCTTCTTCTTTTTCTTCTTTCTCCCACCTCCTCCTCCTCCTCCTTTTCCTCCTCCTCCTCCTCCTCCTCCAGTACTCCTCCTCCTCCTCCTCCTCCTCCTCCTCCTCATTACGACGCGCTACGAATATGTTACAGTCATTGAGGACACAACTCTACGAAGAACGACTCGAGCGACTCAACCTCTTCACGTTGGAAAAGAGACGACTGCGGGGAGACCTGATACAAGTCTTTAAGTACCTGAACAAGCAAAGCAACGTCGATCACTCCAAACTCTTCACGCTACAAACTATCCCGGGAACAAGAAACAGCGGTGCAGCAACTCAAGCAAAGCGATGCAGTGCGGATATCGGCAGGAGTTATTTATCGAACAGAGTCGTCCGCCACTGGAACAGCCTCCCTGGATTTCCTACAAGAAGACATCACCAAGCTACAGGAATGGAACAAAAAGTGGCTGCTACAATTCAATGAGGAAAAATGTAAAGTCCTGCACCTTGGGAGAGGATATCCAACATACCAATACCACATGGGAAACACTCCACTACCCACCACAGAGGCAGATAAGGACCTGGGACTCTATGTTCAGGTTAAGAATCCCATTGATCGTCGCTTTGCTGCGTCGGGAGTGAACTAAACGTATCCACGAGTGCGTACAGAAGTGCTTTAGGTGCGTGATATAAGACATTTCGCCGCCCAAGAACACATATTTGACAAGGCTTTCGCAGGAGCTGTGGGGATTTGCAAAGGTAGTTTTATGGCCCTGGTGGTAGTGTGACCCTTTCTCTGTACCGTGAACCTGAAGAAACACTCATTAGAACCCGGCTGACCCCCTCTTTGACCTTTAGGAATAGCTGGTGTTAGAAGCCAAAGTGTTCTAATACCGACCTTAAGGGGCTATTACACTGGGCAAATTTTCTGTGGATCTTCAGTCAAACCACGATTTCCGCTGGCGTGGTTCTCATTTGTTTCTTTTTATTGTTGCTGCTGATGATGATGGTGAGTAATACCGTCGTCCTTCAGTGAAATCTATCGTAGTTTTGGAAGATCGTGGACGCGTCAGAAAACCACGGAAATATGAGAACCACGCCGGCGGAAATCGTGGTTTGACGGAATATCCACGGAAAATTTGCCCAGTGTGATAGCCCCGTTTATCTTCTCCGCAGTAACCCTGGTGGCGGACTAACGCACTAAAAGCATCCAGGTAGCCTCGCAATGTGCCCGTAGACTTTCTGCTGCCTGCTCTTCCATGTTTCCTCCTATTCCTCCTCCTCCTCCTCCTCTTCTTCTTGCTCCACCTTCTCATCTTCTGTTTTCTTCCCTTGACCCCAACACTCCCTTCCTCCACCTCCCCCCCCCTCTCTCTCTCTCTCTCTCTCTCTCTCTCTCTCTCTCTCTCTCTCTCTCTCTCTCTCTCTCTCTCTCTCTCTCTCTCTCTCTCTCTCTCTCTCTCTCTCTCTCACACACACTTTGTCATGCCGCCACTTAATGATGAAGTGTTTATCGTATCCAGTGAGAGAGAGAGAGATCAAGGACTTGCATTAATCAGCACAAGGATGGAAGGACTCGTAGGATAATTCGTGTAGGAATCTGGATTACATAGGATTAGGTTGATTATATAGATTGCTTTGAAGACCTCCTCCTCCTCCTCCTCTTCCTCCTCCTCCTCCTCCTCCTCCTCCTCCTCTTCCTTCATTACTTCTTCCTCCTCCTCCTACTCCTCCTTCTGCATTCCTTCCTTCTTTATTCTCTCCTCCTCCTCCTCCTCCTCCTCCTCCTCCTTCCTTTATTCCCTCTTCTTCCTTCTTCGTTGTCTCCTTCCACTTTATTTCCTCCTCCTCCTCCTCTTTTTCCTCTTCTTCCTCCTTTTCCTTCATTCCTCCTCTTCCTCCTCTTCCTCCTCTTCAGTCATTCCTTCTTTCTCTTCCTTCATTCCTTATTCCTTCTCCTTTATTCCCCCCTTCTCCTCTTCCTCTTCCCCCTCTTGTCACTTTCGTCTTTCTCATCTTCCTCCTCCTCCTCCTCCTCCTCCTCCTCCTCCTCCTCCTCCTCCTTCTGCTCTTCGTCTTCCTCCTCTTCCTCTTCCTCTTCCTCCTCCTCCTCCGCAAGCAAGGTTAGGTTAAGTTACGCTGCACTGTAACCAACCCCAAAGAAACACACACACACACACACACACACACACACACACACATACACGCACGCACACAAGGTCGGCAGAATCTCATAAACTCGGTACTTTGCAATGCTAATGTCACATAATTGTTGATTCGAAGTAGTTAGTGTCTTTGGGTACGATATCTCTTAAAGTTCATATCCTTTGTGAGTGTTATGGTGAAGAGAGAAAAAATAAGTTGTTTGAGTGTGCTCTTATTAAGTTCGTGTCTCTTAAAAGGAAGAAAAATGTTGTTAAAGTTTGTTCTGAGATAGTTAAAAAAAAGAGTGGTCGAAGATAGTTGAAATAAGTGTTATAAGATTCCTTAAAAGAGTGTTCTAAGATAGTTTAAGATAGTGATAGTTTAGATAGGTTAATATGTCGTGTTGTATCGAAAACCTCAAGTGCAAGATAACAAACAATATATACGTTCAAATATATCAATTCCCTTCATGCTTCCTTCTTTTCCTTCACAATTATCTAATCTAAAAACTCCTAATTCATCCCTTTCACATTCTCCTTTTTTTTTCCTTCACTTTATCTATTCATTCTATCTAAAACCTCAAGTGGAAGATTACAAACAAATATACGTTCAAATAAATAAATTCCTTTCAATTTTTCTTCTTTTCTTTCTCTATAATCTAATCTAAAAACTCCAAATTCATCCCTTTCACATTCTCCTTTTTTTTTTCCTTCACTTTATCTATTCATTCTATCTGAAACCTCAAGTGGAAGATTACAAACAAATATACGTTCAAATAAATAAATTCCTTTCAATTTTTCTTCTTTTCTTTCACTATAATCTAATCTAAAAAACCCAAATTCATTCCATTCACATTCTCCTTTTTTATTTAACTTTATCTATTCATGCTATCTAAAAACTTAAGTGCAAGATAACAAACACATATACGTTCAACTAAATCAATTCCTTTCAATGTTTCTTCTTTTCTTTCACTATAATCTTATTTAAAAAAATCCTAATTCATTCCTTTCACATTTTCCTTTTTTTTCCTTCACTTTATCTGTTCATTCTATCTAAAACCTCACGTGCAAGATGACAAACAAATATACGTTCAAATAAATCAATTCCTTTCAATTTTTCTTCTTTTCCTTCAAAATTATCTAATCTAAGAACTCCTAATTCATTTCTTTCACATTTTCCTTTTTTTCCTTCACTATATCTGTTCATGCTATCTGAATATTCAAATGCAAGATAACAAACACATATACGTTCAAATAAATCAATTCCTTTCAATTTCTCTTCTTTTCTTTCACAATTATCTAATCTAAAAACTCCTTACTCATTCCCTTCACATCCTCCCTTTTTTTCCTTCATTTTATCTATTCATTTTATCTGAAAACTCAAGTGCAAGATAACAAACACATAAACGTTCAAATAAATCAATTCCTTTCAACTTTTCTTCTTTTCCTTCACAATTATCTAATCTAAAAACTCCTTACTCATTCCCTTCACATTCTCCCTTTTTTTTCCTTCATTTTATCTATTCATTTTATCTGAAAACTCAAATGCAAGATAACAAACACATATACGTTCAAATAAATAAATTCCTTTCAATTTTTCTTCTTTTCTTTCACTATAATCTAATCTAAAAAACCCAAATTCATTCCATTCACATTCTCCTTTTTTATTTAACTTTATCTATTCATGCTATCTAAAAACTCAAGTGCAAGATAACAAACACATATACGTTCAATCAAGTCAATTCCCTTCATGCTTTCTTCTTTTCTTTCACTCTAATCTAATCTAAAACTCCTAATTCACTTTATCTATTCATGCTATATAAAACCTTAAGTGCAAAATGACAAACAAATATACGTTCAAACAAATCAATTCCTTTCAATTTTTCTTCTTTTCTTTCGCTATAATCTTATCTAAAAACTCCTTTCCTTCATATTTACCTTTTTCCTTCAATATATTATCTAGTCTAAAAACCCAATTACGAGATAAGTAACAAATATATGTTCAAATACATCAATATCCTCCATCCCTTTGTCTTTCCTTCTCTTTATCTGTAACCTAATCTAAAAACTTGTAATTCATCATCTTAATATTTTACTCCTTTTCCTTCACTATTCCCTAATCTCAAACCGCCCACGACATGACTAAGCGGATAACTAATTAATCTTTGTATATGTCCTTTAATGTTTCCTTCTTTCCTTTCTTTATACTCTAATCTAAAACTTGTAATTCATCATCTTAATATTTTACTCCTTTTCCTTCACTATTCTCTAATCTCAAACCCCCCACCACATGACTAAGCGGATAACTAATTAATCTTTGTATATGTCCTTTAATGTTTCCTTCTTTCCTTTCTTTATACTCTAATCTAAAACTTGTAATTCATCATCTTAATATTTTACTCCTTTTCTTTCACTATTCTCTAATCTCAAACCGCGGAGAATTAATTAATCTTTGTATATGTCCTTTAATGTTTCCTTCTTTCCTTTCTTTATACTCTAATCTAAAACTTGTAATTCATCATCTTAATATTTTACTCCTTTTCCTTCGCTATTCCCTAATCTCAAACCGCCCACCACATGACTAGGCGGAGAATTAATTAATCTTTGTATATGTCCTTTAATGTTTCCTTCTTTCCTTTCTTTATACTCTAATCTAAAACTTGTAATTCATCATCTTAATATTTTACTCCTTTTCCTTCGCTATTCCCTAATCTCAAACCGCCCACCACATGACTAGGCGGAGAATTAATTAATCTTTGTATTATGTCCGTTTATATTTCCTTCTTTCCTTTCTTTATACTCTAATCTAAAACTTGTAATTCATCATCTTAATATTTTACTCCTTTTCCTTCACTATTCTCTAATCTCAAACCGCCTATCACATGACTAGGCGGAGAATTAATTAATCTTTGTATTATGTCCGTTTATATTTCCTTCTTTCCTTTCTTTAAACTCTAATCTAAAACATCTACTTCATCCCCTTAATATCTCTCTTTTCCTGCACTATTCTCTAATCTCAAACCGCCCACCACATGACTAGTCGGATAACTAATTAATCTTTGTATATGTCCTTTAATATTTCCTTCTTTCCTTTCTTTAAACTCTAATCTAAAACCTCTGCTTCATCCCCTTAATATCTCTCTTTTCCTGCACTATTTTCTAATCTCAAACCTCCCACCACATGACTAAGCGGATAACTAATTAATCTTTGTATATGTCCTTTAATGTTTCCTTCTTTCCTTTCTTTATACTCTAATCTAAAACTTGTAATTCATCATCTTAATATTTTACTCCTTTTCCTTCACTATTCTCTAATCTCAAACCTCCCACCACATGACTAGGCGGAGAATTAATTAATCTTTGTATATGTCCGTTTATATTTCCTTCTTTCCTTTCTTTATACTCTAATCTAAAACTTGTAATTCATCATCTTAATATTTTACTCCTTTTCCTTCACTATTATCTAATCTCAAACCGCCCACCACATTACTAGGCGGAGAATTGATTAATCTTTGTATATGTCCTTTAATGTTTCCTTCTTTCCTTTCTTTATACTCTAATCTAAAACTTGTAATTCATCATCTTAATATTTTACTCCTTTTCCTTCACTATTTTCTAATCTCAAACCCCCCACCACATGACTAGGGGGATAATTAATTAATCTTTGTATATGTCCTTTAATGTTTCCTTCTTTCCTTTCTTTATACTCTAATCTAAAACTTGTAATTCATCATCTTAATATTTTACTCCTTTTCCTTCACTATTCTCTAATCTCAAACCGCCCACCACATGACTAGGCGGAGAATTGATTAATCTTTGTATTATGTCCGTTTATATTTCCTTCTTTCCTTTCTTTAAACTCTAATCTAAAACCTCTACTTCATCTCCTTAATATCTCTCTTTTCCTTCACTATTCTCTAATCTAAAACCGCCGACCACATGACTAAGCGACGAACTAATTAATCTTTGTATATGTACGTTTATATTTCCTTCTTTCCTTTCTTTAAACTCTAATCTAAAACCTCTGCTTCATCCCCTTAATATCTCTCTTTTCCTTCACTATTCTCTAATCTCAAACCTCCCACCACATGACTAAGCGACGAACTAATGAATTTTTGTATATTATTTTTTCGCATCAAGTGTCTGAGAGCTGATGACTAACTCCTGCATTGTGAAGTGGGACAAAGGGCGCAGTGATGGGGTGAGGGATCGCTGAGTGTGGCTGCTGCGTATGTGTGATGGAGGAGGAGGAGGAGGAGGAGGACCAGAAGAACAAGAACTAGACAATGAAGAGTAAAGAACGAAAGCAAACAAATAAACAGCACAACAACAGGAGGAGGAGGAGGAGGAAAAGGAGGAGGAAGAGGAGGAGGAGGAGGAAAAGGAGGAGGAAGAGGAGGAGGAGGAAAAACAAGGATAAAAGAACAAATATAATAAGAGGAGGAGAAAAAGTAAAAGAATAATAATAAGAAGACGAGGAAGAGAAGAAGGAGGAGAAGAAGAAAAAGAAGAAGAAAAGAAGAAGAAGAAGAAAAGCAAGATGACTAGGCCGAGGAGGAAGATTCTAAAAAACAAACAAAACAAAAGCTGAGATAAGAGAGAGTGAAGGAGGAAAAGGATGAAGACGAAGAAGAGGAGGAACAAGAACAACAATAACAAGGGAAAAACAAAGAATAGAAGAAAGATGAGGAGGAGGATAATCTGCAAGAGAAAACAGAAGAAAGATTGAGATAGGACAAGAGGGCGAGGAAAAGCAAGAAGGAGAAGAGAGGGAGGAGGAGAAAGACTAACAAGCAGAGGAGGAGGAGGAGAAGGAGGATTAGCAGGGGTAAAGAGAAGAGAGGTTGGGACAGGTTATGAGGCGGCGGCTGACTGGTTAGGGTGCGGGCGAGCGGGTTGTGGCCCTCCCACCGCCCCAAGCTGGGATGTTTGTCACCGCCGAGTGGCCTAGACTGACCACATGCTGCCCTGGAGACCACCTGTCAACCCGGCCTCTAGACATTCCCTCTAATGAGAAGACCAAAGATGAGCTCCGGGGTACAGTATGGACCGCTGTAAAACACTCGCCTGCGTCACAACACGTAGGCTGGTGCCGGCCATCAGACCCACCTAGAAAGTCTACCGGCGCCAGAGGCTGAACGTAAAATCAATCAATCAATGGGGGTATACGCCGGGGGGGCGCGTCGCCTCGCCCACTCTACGACCCCAAGTCCGGTGGTCCCTTCGGGCAAGTCTCCATGCAGGCCCCCTTCCCACCCTGAGTACCTCCTGGAAGGATCTATCGACTTGCTCAAGTCACGAACTCCGTGGGCGTCCCCTTGGCCTCCTCCACTCAGGATCATCTCTTACAGAGACAACCCGGTGAGCAGGCCCGTATAGCCGGAGTTGGCGTTGACGGACTATGCAGGTAATATATGTCGAATCAGTCTCACGGAGTAGTCGCCGGTTTACACAAAATCATTCCAGCGATATCCCATGATTCTGCGTAGACACTTATTACCAACAGCATCAATCCGCCTCTCCAAGTCCCCATTTAGCGTCCATGTCTCACAGCCACAGAATAAGACAGGGAGCACACGGGACTTGAAGATCCGGATCTTTGTCCTGCACAGGTATCGACAACGCCATATACTCGTGCTGAGCGAGTCCATAACATCGTGGGCCAGGCCGCCGCAAGACTTCCTGGCGAGACCCACCGCTGTTATGAACTATGCTGCCAAGGTAGGGGAAATTTTCAGTGATCATAAAAGAAGAAGAAGAAGAAGAAGAAGAAAAAGAAGAAGAAACAATAAAATAGTAGAGAGAAGCAGTAAAACATGTAGAAGGCAAAGATGGACTAAGATAAGATGAAGAAGACAGAAGGAGGAGGGGGAGGAGGAGGAGAGGAGGAAGAGGAGGAGGAGAGTTTATTTACCTGTTCCATCATCAGCTACTTCACACCTGCCTCACCACCACCACAACCTTCACCTTGATCTAATGTGAGTGTGAGAGAGAGAGAGGTGTCAGGTGTTCTCTCTCTCTCTCTCTCTCTCTCTCAGTAGTTATCTTTCTTCTATGTGTTTTTGTCTCGTTTTCTCTCCTCCTCCTCCTCCTCCTCTTCCTCTTCCTCCTCCTCCTCCTCCTCTTGCTCCTCCTCCTCCTCCTCCTCCTCCTCCTCCAGGGATGTTATTTCGAAAGAAGAGAAAGAACAGAGGAAAGGAGGCAAAAATAACACGAGAGAGAGATTTACATAGATTTACATAGAAAATCAGACCACACAGACCCCATGGTCCAGACTTGGTGGTCTGTCCTTAAACCTAAGTGATTTTACATTAATCAGAAGACTCCAAAACGTTGCATTTCTACTCTAGTTGATATTAAGTTGAAGGAAGTGACGGTCGAGCTTATTTTTGAAGGAGTCAATCGTGTTACACTGGACCACTGATGATGGGAGCTTATTCCATTCTCGCACTACAACGTTGGTGAAGAAAAATTTGGTGCAGTCTGAATTTACTTGTCTACATCTGAGTTTTACGCCATTGTTCCTCGTGCGCAAAGTGTCATCGATCATAAACAATGTTGATCTGTCTACATTCGTGAAACCATTAAGTATTTTAAAACATTCGATCAGTTTTCCTCGGAGGCGACGTTTCTCAAGAGAGAACATGTTAAGGGGAGAAAGCCTTTCTTCGTAGGATTTGTTGCGCAAGGAAGGGATAATTTTCGTTGCCCGACGCTGAACACCTTCTAATTTAGCAATATCCTTTGCATGGTGGGGAGACCAAAACTGTACCGCATATTCCAAGTGGGGTCTGACTAAACTGTTGTAGAGCAGGAGTATTACATCTTTATTCTTGAATACAAAGTTTCTTTTAATGAAGCCCAACATTCTGTTCGCTTTATTTGCTGCATCGATGCATTGCTGTGAGAATTTGAGGTTTGACGCGATTTTGACCCCCAAGTCCTTGACGCATTGAACGCTTTTGAGTTTAACGCCGCGCATTTCGTAATCAAACTTTTATTCCTCGTTCCAACTTGAAGGACCTGGCACTTGTCTACGTTAAAGGGCATCTCCCATCTATCCGACCAAGCTGAAATTTTGTGCAAATCCTCTTGGAGGCTTTGCCTGTCTTCGTCAGTGAGAACCGAGTTACCAATCTTTGTGTCGTCTGCAAATTTACTAATGCGGTTATTGAGTCCAACATCCACGTCGTTGATGTAAATAATGAAGAGCACTGGGCCAAGAACCGAGCCCTGAGGGACGCCACTAGTGACAGGCGCCCACTCTGAGTTAAATCCGTCAATCACTACTCTTTGTTGTCTGTTGCTCAACCAATTCGCGATCCATTGGTTTACCTGACCGTCAATACCTATTTGTTTTAATTTGTAAAGTAATTTATGATGCGGGACTTTATCAAACGCTTTCTGAAATCAAGATAGACTACGTCCAGTGATTTGGTTACGTCATAAACAGTGAAGAGGTCGTTATAAAAGGTTAATAGATTTGATAGGCAGGATCTTTTGTTTCGGAAGCCATGTTGTGAGTCCCCAATTAATGAGTGGCTTTCAAGGTAACTCACAATTTTGTCTCTAATTATGCCCTCAAGTAGCTTACCTACAACCGAAGTTAGACTAATGGGCCTGTAATTACCTGGTACTTTTTGTCTCCTTTCTTAAAATCGGTGTCACGTTAGCCTTTTTCCAATCTGAAGGGACAATGCCTTGTCGCAAGGACATATTGAATACGGTTGTGAGGGAGAGTATTTCGCTCTTTGTTTCTTTCAGCAGAGTTGGATATACTTTATCAGGTCCAGGACTTTTATTTGTTTTAAGTGATTTGAGGGCTTTAAGGACTTCATCGGGTTTTATTTCAAAGTTAGACAATGCATGCTCGGGATTTACATTAGTACTGGTGTTGGTGGTGGTGGTGGGAGGACTGTTATTATTAAACACCGAGGAAAAGTAATTATTTAATAGGTTTGCAACGTGTTGGCTGTCAGTCACTAGTGCACCGTCGCTGTTTATTAAAGGTCCAATTCCACTTCTGATCGCCTTTCTGTTGTTTATGTAACTGAAGAAGGATTTCGGATTACTGCAATATTTTCTTCATATCTACGCTTTGCCTGATGCACTAATACTTTTACTCGTCGCCTTGCATCATTGTAAAGTCTAATGTTTTCGGGCGTGCTTTGGTCTTTCTTTAACCTGTAAGACAATTTTCTCTCCTTGACTGAGTGTTTAATTTCGCTATTAAACCAAGGTGGACTTTTATTAGTGTTAATTCGCTTCTCGCACAAGGGGACAAATGTGTCCTGCTGAGTGAGTAAGTGATTTTTTAAAGTTTAGCCAGGCGTCCTCTACATTGCCGTCATCTGATAGTTGCATATCTATTAGTTTTCGTCGGATTTCTACGAAGTTGGCTCTTTTGAAATTGGGCACCTTAACTTTATTTTCAGTCACCGATGTTTGAGCTCTAATGTCAACGCGCACTAGTTTATGATCGCAGGAACCGAGGTGTTCTCCTACCGTGACATTACTGACTAGGTTATCTTGGGTCGCTATAACAAGGTCAAGTATGTTATTTTGTCGAGTTGGTTCAGAAACCATTTGGCTTAGATAATTTTCCTCTAGAAATTCGATCATTCTATGGGACTCACCTTCTGTACCCGACAGTGTCGCCCAGTCGATATGGGGGAGGTTAAAGTCTCCTAGTATCAGTGAGTCGCTGTTATTAAGTGACTGCCTTAAGACGCTGTACATTTCAAGATCGCCATCAA
>NW_026111025.1:0-40000 GCF_024679095.1 Eriocheir sinensis | reverse complement strand
TTACTGTAGAGTGGATATCAAGTAGCTAGAATCTCTACTGAGGATGATGACAAAAATGATTCAAGGGGTGAGAAACTTGCCTTATGAAAATAGACTGAAGCATTTAAATTTATACGCTCTAGGAAGGCGAAGGTTACGAGGTGACTTGATCGAGGTTTATAAATGGATGAAGGACTTTAATAAAGGGTATGTAAATAGGGTTTTGGTTGTAAAAGAGCAAGGTAGAACACGTAGCAACGGTTTTAAGCTAGTTAAATTCAGATTCAACAAAGACATAGGCAAGAATTGGTTTACCAGTAAAGTGGTGGATGAGTGGAACAGGCTTGGGAGTCATGTTGTGGGTGCCAATACCATAGATGCATTGAAGAAGAGTTTGGATAAATTCATGGATAGTGAGGTTAGGTGCGGTTAGACTTACAGGAACTGCCTTGTATAGGCCAACCGGCCTCTTGCAGACTCCTTACGTTCTTATGTTCTTTTGTTGTTGTTGTTGTTGTTGTTGTTGTTGTTGTTGTTGTTGTTGTTGTTGTTGTTCTTGTTCTTGTTCTTCTTCTTTTTCTTCCTCTTTTTAATAATTTCTTCTTATAATTAATGATCGCTTTGTCCTTCCATTTAGTTATCGATATGTTTCTCTGTCTCTATCTTGCACTTCCTTTAGATAATTAGTCTCCCTTCCTTCCTCTTACTTCCTCACTCCCTCTTTATGCCACCTTTTATTTTTTTCCCATTCCGTTCTTTCTATCAATGGTCTAATGTCGGCTGCGATTAGTTTAACGTCGGTGGTAGTAAAAGCATTCGAGTCTATTATAGATGAAAATATCCGTGACCACCTAGTCCTAGAGAAACAGCCTGATCAATGGCCCCCACCTTGGGTTCATTAATCAAGGCTAGATCTTGTCTGACTTTATTTATTTTTTATTTTTACAAAAAGTGGCAAATACGTAAGGACGACAGTTATGATATTGTATATCTTAATTTTAGTAAAGCATTCGACAAAGAACCTCACCAATAACTTTGACAACAATTAAAGCCCATGGGTTTGAAGGTAGATGGATCATGGTGTGGTTCAGTGACAGGAAGCAGAGTTCTGGGTTCAGGTAGTACATGGGGATAATGGGATTGGGTTCGAGGTACTAAGTCTGATGCAAATATCAAGATACTTTGGGTGGAGCAGGTGCGGGAATTCCCTACCCGACAGCATTGTCGCTTCAACCACAACAAGGCATACAATTTTATATGTTGGTTGTTTAGTATTTGACATAGTTTTAAATTTTTTGTATATGGTAAAACAAGTCTAAATTATGTTGTGAATGTATCGAATTTTAAGATATTAACGATGATTTATGTATGGAAATGAATTCAACAGTGTGCTACCCAGCGACGTTGTCATGTCTAAGGTCAAGGTCGCCGGGTGACCCCCTGTGGACCTCGGGTTGCCCCGGGCCATTATTCCCTGGTAGAGAGGAAGCGGGTGAGAGAGGGGGAGGGAAGGTAGCGGTAGCCAAGGTCCAGCCCATGAGACAGATGCAAGGATTTCTTGACAACATTTTATCAGTGTCTTTTTACCGATACCCTCGCTACACTGGACCCGATAAAAACAGTTATATTTTGTGAGCTTTGTTCTCCGTTCATTTTGCAATTGGCAAGGAACCTATAATATGGCCCCTCGGGCCAAATTTGTGGCTTTACCGTGTAGCAGCGACGGGCCAAATTTGTGCCATGATATAGACCCCCCAAAAATAGATGATGCATAAACCGATCACAAAACGCTTTGGTATATATTATGAAATGATTTGTGTGAGTGATGATTTTTTTCTCATTTTTCTCGCTTAGAAGGACCATTAAGAAACATGATCCCTGTGGCTACAGGGTTAATAGTCCCCTCATATCCTTGTGTATCCGTGTTATTTCCTTCACCTCGTTCTCCACTGCTCTCCCTCTCTCTCTGTCCCATTCCCGGTCTCCCTCAATCCTCTCTCTCACCTCCCAACCCTCCCTCCCTCCCAGCCACTGTCACTCCCTTAATCCCATAATCGTCACTCCCTTAATCCCCATAATCTTTCATCTGCTCCACGAGGTCTGTTTTTTTTCTACTTTTTAAAGGAGGAGGAGGAACAAAGAAACACAAAGAGAGAACAAACAACAGCAGGCCTGCTGGTCCTTACGAGGCTGTTTGTGATAAGCTACACTAACTATCTAATCAAAGGTGGAAGGTGAAGGACAGCAAAGGCGAAGGCCGTGGTGAGCAAATCAGGGAAGTAAAATAACGGAACAGGCCGAGGCAGCAACACTATAATATAGTCGCCAAGTCAGTCAGTTCGGGGCCTCGCCATTCGCGCCAATCCCGGGCAGAATCTTGGCGGTTCAGTCTCCTTCCTTCGCCCTGTCAACTTCCCACTTTCGTCACATCACTTTCCTTCCTTCCCTCGTTCCTTCCTTCCTTCCTTCCTTCCCTCGTTGTTGCTTTCCTTCCTTCCTTCCCTCGTTCCTTCCTTCCTTCCTTCCTTCCCTCGTTGTTGCTTTCCTTCCTTCCTTCCCTCGTTCCTTCCTTCCTTCCTTCCTTCCCTCGTTGTTGCTTTCCTTCCTTCCTTCCCTCGTTCCTTCCTTCGTCCTGTCATCTTTCTCCATCCTCCCTTCCTCCTGTCACCTTCCCCCCTTTATTCCTCCCTTCCTCTGTCACCTTCCTTTGTTCTTCGTCCTGCCATCCTTGATCCAACAAAAACGGTCTCCGGCGCCTTTACTGTCGGCAAATTTCGATATTTTACACGATAGCCCCTCGTCAATGTCATTTACGTACACTAAAAACAGAACAGGTCCCAACATCGACCCCTGTGGAACACCGGTTTTGACATCTCGCATGTCAGATAACATAAGAACATAAGAACGTTGGAATCTGCAAGAGGCTGGTAGGCCTATACAGTATACAAATCATTTCCTTTGACCCTAAACTCCCGTGTATCTAACCCCACCTAGTATCGCTGTCCATGAATTTATCTCATCTATTTTTGAATGTGACAATTGTATTGGCACTCACCACATGACTGCTAAGCCTATTCCACTCATTCACAACCCTGTTGGTAAATAAATTTTTGCCTATGTCCCTGTTAAATCTGAATTTATTCAGTTTAAACCCATTACTTCGTGTCCTACGCGGTTCTCTTACCAACAAAACCTTATGAATATCTCCCTTATTAAAGCCCTTCATCCATTTATAAACCTCGATCATGTCTCCACGCACCCTTCGCCTTTCTAGAGAATGCAAGTTTAACTGTTTTAGTCTTTCCTCGTATGGCAAGTTTCTCAACCCCTGAATCATCTTAGTCATCCTCCTCTGCACTGATTCTAACATTTTGATATTCATTCTATAGTAAGGTGACCAGAACTGAACCGCATAGTCAAGACGAGGTCTAACTAATGCTAAATATAGTTTGAGGAAGACTTCGGCGCTTCTGTTGCTTACGCTCCTTGAAATAAATCCCAGTACCCTATTTGCTCGATTTCTAGCTTGAATGCATTGTGCTGTTGGACGGAGATCAGAGCTCACTATCACCCCTAAATCTTTCTCGCACCCAGACCTGCTTATGAGAGTCTCATTTAAGCAATAGTTGTGAGAGGGGCTGTTCCTACCTACACTCAGAATACTGCACTTCCCTACAATGAACTCCATCTGCCATTTATCCGCCCAGTCATACAATCTGTTTAGTTCATCCTGGAGAATACTAGCGTCCTGATCCGACTCAATTACTCTACCGATCTTGGTATCATCTGCAAATTTACTGACATCACTACTAATTCCTGTATCTAAATCATTGATATAAGTAATAAACAAGAGTGGACCTAATACCGAACCTTGTGGGACCCCACTCGTAACACATCCCCAGTCAGATATTTTACCATTGATTTGCACTCTTTGCTTGCTATTGCTAAGCCACGCCTTGACCCAGTTCAAAACCTTATCCTCTACACCGTGAGCCTGTAATTTAAGCAACAGTCGTTGGTGAGGAACTTTGTCAAACGCTTTACTAAAATCAAGATAGATTACATCATAGTCTTCATCTCTGTCTTTCGCCTCAAATACTTTACTGTAGAGGGACAAGACATTAGTGAGGCATGACCTACCTTTCGTGATCCCATGCTGCGAGTCATGAATTAAGCTCTGTTTCTCTAGATGCTCCCGAATGTTCCTGGCTATTATGGACTCCAGCATCTTCCCTATAACCGATGTTAAGCTAATTGGGCGATAGTTTGAAGCAGCCGACCTGTCCCCCTTTTTGAAAATCGGCGTCACATTAGCTACTTTCCATAAGCTGGGCACATAGCCAGTATTTACCGACATCTTAAAGATGTCGGTTAGATGGGCCACTGATTACATAACCTAATTCCTTTAATACCCTCAGAAATATCCCGTCAGGACCTGGCGACTTGTTCTTCTTAGGCTTATCTATCTCATCCTGAACTATTTGCCTGGTAATGATTATATCCCTCAATTTATCGCCATCTCCGCCCTCGTACTCCTGAACCATTCCCGGAATAGTCGTTTGATCCTCTTGAGTGAATACTGAAAGGAAATAGTCGTTCAACAATGTGCTCATATTTTCGTAATTTTCTAATAGCTCCCTTGTGTTTGTTTTCAGCGGTCCAATTTTCTCCCGTGTTTTTGTTCTATACATCTGAAAGAAGGCCTTAGGCTTACTTTTCGCCTCATTTGCAACTTTTATCTCATAACTCCTTTTTGCTATCCTGGTGTTTTTCTTCACTAATCTAGATAGTTCGACATACCAGCCCCTGAGATGTGTCTCACCATTCTTTTGTTTTCTGATAAATTCCCTTCTTTAACCCTATCTCGTGTTTTAGTCCACGAGTCATCAACCTAGGATCATTGTTTTCTTTTCTAAGTGTTCGCTGTGGTATATGCTGTCCTTGCCCCTCTGCTATTACTCTAAGTAGATTATTGTAAGACATTTCTACCTGGTTCTCCTGGCTCTCATATATTCCTAAATTACCCCAATATATCCCTTCAAGATGTCTTCGAAGCCCCTCGTAATTTGCTCTTCTAAAATATGGCACTAACACTGGTTTTGGTTCGCGGGATACTGCCCACTCAAAGCTAAAACGAACCGTTTTGTGGTCACTATTTCCTATCTCTCCGCCCACATCCAGCTCATGTACCAAGCTTCCATTATTCGTTAGGACTAAGTCTAATATGTTATCCCCTCTGGTAGGCTCAGTAACTGCCCGCTTAAGGAAGTTATCTTGTATAACTTCAAGAAAATACTCTACTTCCAGGTCAAACACTAGGTCTTCCCAGTCTACATTCCTATAATTAAGTCCCCAATTACGCAGACATTTTTACTTCTACTCGCCCTGCCAATCTCCTGTATTAGAGTGGCACTTTGATATTGAGGAGCAGATGAAAGCACATCGATATTGAGGAGCAGATGAAAGCACATCGATATTGAGGAGCAGATGAAAGATCATCGATATTGAGGAGCAGATGAAAGCACCTCGATATTGAGGAGCAGATGAAAGCACCTCGATATTGAGGAGCAGATGAAAGCATATCGATAATGAGGAGCAGATGAAAGCACCTCGATATTGATAAGCAGATGAAAGCACATCGATAATGAGGAGCAGATGAAAGCATCTTGATATTGAGGAGCAGATGAAAGCACATCAATATTGAGGAGCAGATGAAAGCACCTCCATATTGAGGAACAGATGAAAGCACCTCCATATTGAGGAACAGATGAAAGCACATCGATATTGAGGAGCAGATGAAAGCACCTCGATATTGAGGAGAAGATGAAAGCACCTCGATATTGAGGAACAACTGAAAGCACCTCTATATTTAGGAGAAGATGAAAGCACCTCGATATTGAGGAGCAGATGAAAGCACATCGATATTGAGGAACAGATGAAAGCACCTCGATATTGAGGAACAGATGAAAGCACATCGATATTGAAGAGAAGATGAAAGCACCTCGATATTGAGGAACAGATGAAAGCACGATATTGAGGCTGAAAGCACCTCTATATTATCGATATTGAGGAGCAGATGAAAGCACATCGATATTGAGGAACAGATGAAAGCACCTCGATATTGAGGAACAGATGAAAGCACATCGATATTGAAGAGAAGATGAAAGCACCTCGATATTGAGGAACAGATGAAAGCACTTCGATATTGAGGAACAGATGAAAGCACCTCGATATTGAGGAACAGATGAAAGCACCTCGATATTGAGGAGAAGATGAAAGCACCTCGATATTGAGGAACAGATGACAGCACCTCGATATTGAAGAGAAGATGAAAGCACCTCGATATTGAGGAACAGATGAAAGCACCTCGATATTGAGGAGCAGATACAAGCACCTCTATATTGAGAAGATGAAAGCACCTCGATATTGAGGAGCAGATAAAAGCACCTCGATATTGAGGAACAGATGAAAGCACCTCGATATTGAGGAGAAGATGAAAGCACCTCGATATTGAGGAGAAGATGAAATCACCTCGATATTGAGAAGATGAAAGCACCTCGATACTGAGGAGCAGATGAAAGCACCTCGATATTGAGGAGCAGATGAAAGCACCTCGATATTGAGGAGCGAATGATAGCACCCCGATATTGAAGAGCAGATGAAAGCACATCGATATTGAAGAGCAGATGATAGCACCTCCATATTGATGAGCAGATGAAAGCACATAGATATTGAAGAGCAGATGAAAGCACATTGATATTGAAGAGCAGATGATAGCACCTCGATATTGATGAGCAGATGAAAGCCCATCGATATTGAAGAGCAGATGATAGCACCTCGATATTGATGAGCAGATGAAAGCACCTTGTTATTGAGGAGCAGATGAAAGTACCTCGATATTGATGAGCAGATGAAAGCTCCTTGATATTGAAGATCAGATGAAAGCACAAGGATATTGAGGAGCAGATGAAAGCACCTCTATATTGAGGAGCAGATGAAAGAACCTCGATATTGAGGAGCAGATGAAAGCACATTGATATTGAGGAGAAGAAGAAAGCACCTTGCTATTGAGGAGCAGAATAAAGCACCTTGATATTGAGGAGCAGATGAAAACGCCTTGATATTGAGGAGCAGATGAAAGCACCTCGATATTGAGGAGCATATGAAAGCACATCGGTATTGAGGAGCAGATGAAAGCAACTTGATATTGAGGGGCAGATGTAAACAGCTCCCTATTGATTAGCAGATGAAAGCACCTCGATATTGAGGAGCATATGAAAGCACATCGATATTGAAGAGCAGATGAAAGCAACTTGATATTGAGGGGCAGAAGTAAACAGCTCCCTATTGATTAGCAGATGAAAGCACCACGATATTGAGGAGCAGATAATAGCACCTCGATATTAAGGAGCAGATGAAAGCATCTCGATATTGATGAGCAGATGAAAGCACATCGATATTGAGGAGCAGATGAAAGCACATCGATATTGAGGGGCAGATGAAAGGACATCGATATTGAGGAGCAGATAAAATCACCTCGATATTGAGGAGCAGATTAGACCACCTCAATTTTGGGGAGCAGGTGAAAGCACATTGATATTGAGGAGCATTTAAAAGCACATCGATATTGAGTAGCGGATGAAAGCACCTCGATATTGAGGAGCAGTTGAAAGCACATTGATATTAAGGAACAGATAAAAGCACCTCGATATTGAGGAGCAGATGAAAGCAACTCGATGTTGAGGAACAGATGAAAGCACATCGATGTTGAGGAGCAGGTGAAAGCACATCGATATTGGGGAGCAAGTGAAAGCACCTTGATATTGAGTAGCAGATGAAAGCACATCGATATTGAGGAGCAAGTGAAAGCACCTTCATATTGAGGAGCAAATGAAAGCACCTTGATATTGAGGAGCAGATGAAAGCACATCGATATGGAGGAGCAGATGAAAGAACCTTGATATTGAGGAGCATATGAAAGCACCTTGATATTGAGGATCAGATAAAAGCACCTTGATATTAAGGAGCATATGAAAGCACCTCGTTATTGACGAATATATGAAAGCACCTCGATATTGAGCACCAAATGAAAGCACATCGATATCGAGGAGCATATGATAGCACCTCGATATTGAGGACCAGATGAAAGCACCTCGATATTGAGGAGCAGATGATAGCACCTCGATATTGATGAGCAGAGGAAAGCACCTTGATATTGAGGAGCAGATGAAAGCACCTTGAAATTGAGGAGCAGATGAAAGCACCTCGATATTGAGGAGCAGATGAAAGCAAATCGATAAAGAGGAGCAGAAGAAAGCACCTCGATATTGAGGAGCAGATGAAAGCACCTCAATATTGAGGTGCAGATAAAAACACCACGATATTGAGGAACAGACGAAAGCACATCGATATCCAGGAACAGATGAAAGCTCCTCGATATTGAGAAGATGAAAGCATATTGATATTGAAGAGCAGATGAAAGCACCTCGATACTGATCAAAAGATGAAAGCACATCGATATTGAGGAGCAGATGAAAGCATCTTGATATTGGGGAGCAGATGAAAGCAAGTCGATATTGAGGAGCAGATGAAAGCATCTTGATATTGAGGAGCAGATGAAAGCATCTTGATATTGAGGAGCTGATGAAAGCACCTCGATATTGAGGAGCAGGTGAAAGCACATCGATATTGAGGAGCAGGTTAAAGCATCTCGATATTGACGAGCACCTAATAGCACCTCGATGTTGAGGAGGAGATGAAAGCATCTCGATATTGAGGAGCACATGATACCACCTCGATATTGAGGTGCAGATGAAAGCACATTGATATCGAGGAGCAGATGATAGCATCTCGATATTGATGAGCAGATGAAAGCACCTCGATATTGAGGAGCAGATGAAAGCACCTCGATATTAAGGAGTAGATGAAAGCACTTCGATATTGAGGAGCAGATGAAGGCACCTCGATATTATGGAGTAGATGAAAGCACCTCGATATTGATAAGCAAATGAAAGCACATCGATGTTAAGGAGTAGATGAAAGCACTTCGATATTGAGGAGCAGATGAAAGCACATCAATATTGAAGAGCAGATGAAAGCACCTCGATACTGAGGAGCAGATGAAAGCACCTCGATATAGAGGAGCAGGTGAAAGCACATCAATATTGAGGAGCAGATAAAAACAAATTGATATTGAGGAGCAGATGAAAGCACTTTGATATTGAGGAGCATATGTAAACAGCTCCCTATTGATTAGCAGATGAAAGCACCACGATATTGAGGAGCAGTTGATAGCACCTCGATATTGAGGAGCAGATGAAAGCACCTCGATACTGATGAGCAGATGAAAGCACATCGATATTCAGAAACAGATGAAAGCACATCGATAATGAGGAGCAGATGAAAACAACTCGATATTGAGGAGCAGATGATAGCACATCGATATTGAGGAACAGATGAAAGCACCTCGACATTGAGGAGCAGATGAAAGCATATCGATATTGAGGAACAGATGAAAGCACCTCGATATTGAGGAGCAGATGAAAGCATATCGATATTGAGGAGCAGATGATAGCACCTCGATATTGATCAGCAGATGATAGCACATCGATATTGAGGAGCGGATGAAAGCATATCGATATTGAGGAGCAGATGAAAGCACCTCGATATTGAGGAGCAGATGAAAACACATCGATATTGAGGAGCAGATGAAAGCACCTCGATATTGAGGAGCAGGTGAAAGCACATCGATATTGGGGAGCAGTTCAAACCACCTCGATATTGAGGAGCAGATGAAATCACCTCGATATTGAGGAGCAGATGATAGAACCTCGATATTGACGAGCAGATGAAAGCACCTCGATATTGAGGAGCAGGTGAAAGCTCCTCCATACTGAGGAGCAGATGAAAGCACCTTGATATTGAGGAGCATATGAAAGCACATAGATATCGAGGAGCAGATGAAAGCACCTTGATATTGAGGAGCAGATGAAAGGACCTCGATAATGAAAAACAGATGAAAGCACATCGTTAAAGAGGAGCAGATGAAAGCACCTCGATATTGAGGAGCACATGCTACCAACTCGATATTGATGAGCAGATGAAAGCACATCGATATTGAGGAGCCGATTATAGCACCTCGATATTGATGAGCAGATGAAAGCACCTCGATATTGAGGAGCAGATGAAACCACCTCGATATTGAGGAGCTGATGAAAACACTTCGATATTGAGATGCAGATGAAAGCACATCGATATTGAGGTGCAGATGAAAGCACCTTGATATTGAGGAGCAGATGAAAGCACATTGATATTAAGGAGCAGATAAAATTACCTTGATATTAAGGAGCAAGTGAAAGCACCTCGATATAGAGGAGCAGATGAAAGCACCTCGATATTGAGGAGCAGATGGAACCACCTCGATATTGAGGAGCTGATGAAAACACTTCGATATTGAGGTGCAGACGAAAGCACATCGATATTGAGGTGCAGATGAAAGCACCTTGATATTGAGGAGCAGATGAAAGCACATTGATATTGAGGAGCAGATAAAAGTACCTTGATATTGAGGAGCAGATGAAAGCACATCAATATTGAGGAGCAGATAAAAACACATTGATATTGAGGAGCAGATGAACGCACCTTGATATTGAGGAGCATATGATAGGACCTCGATATTGATGAGCAGATGAAAGCACATCGGTATTGGGGAGCAGATGATAGCACCTCGATATTGATGAGCAGATGAAAGCACATCAATATAGACGATCAGATGAAAGCACATCGATATTGAGGAGCAGATGAAAGCACATCGGTACTGAGGAGCAGATGATAGCACCTTGATACTGAGGAGCAGATGAAAGCAACTTGATATTGAGGAGCAGTAAAAAGAACCTCGATACTGAGGAGCAGATGTAAGTACCTTGATATTGAGGAGCAGGTGAAAGCACCTTGATATTGAGGAGCAGATGAAAGCACATTGATATTGAGGAGCAGATGAAAGCACCTCGATGTTGAGGATCAGATGAAAGCACCTCGATGTTGAGGAGCAGATGCAAAACAGCTCAATATTGAGGAGCAGATGAAAGCACCTTGATATTGAGGAGCAGATGAAAGAACATAGATATTGAGGAGCAGATGAAAGCACATCGATATTGACGAGCAGATGAAAGCACATCGATATTGAGGAGCAGATGAAAGCACCTCGATATTGAGGAGCAGATAAAATCACCTCGATATTGAGGAGCAGATGAGACCACCTCAATTTGGGGGAGCAGGTGAAAGCACATTGATATTGAGGAGCATTTGAAAGCACCTCGCTATTGAAGAGCAGATGAAAGCACATCGATATTGAAGAGCAGATGAAAGCACCTTGATATTGAGGAGCAGATGAAAGCACCTTGATATTGAGGAGCAGATGAAAGCACCTTGATATTGAGGAGAAGATGAAAGCACCTTGATATTGAGGACCAGATCAAAGCACCTTGATATTGAGGAGCAGATGAAAGCACCTTGATATTGAGGAGCAGATGAAAGCACATCGATACTTTGGAGCAGATGAAAGCTCATCGATATTGAGGAGCACATGAAAGCACATCGATATTGAGGTGCAGATGGAAGAACCTCGATATTGAGAAGCAGGTGAAAGTATATCGAGATTGGGGAGCAGGTGAAAGAACCTAGATATTGAGGAGCAGATGAAAGCACCTTGATATTAAGGAGCAGATGAAAGCACCTTCATATTAGGGAGGAGATGAAAGCACCTCGATATTGAGGAGCAGGTGAGCGCACATCGATATTGAGGAGCATATGAAAGCACCCTGATTTAGAGGAGCAAATGAAATCACCTTGATATTAAGGAACTAATGAAAGCACATCGGGATTTGAGGAGCAGATGAAAGCACCTTCATATAGAGAAACAGATGAAAGCATATCGTTAATGAGGAGCCGATGAAAACACCTCCATATTGAGGAGCAGATGATAGCACCTCGATATTGAGGAGCAGATGGAAGCACATCGATACTGAGGAGCCGATGATAGCACCTCGATATTGATGAGCAGACTAAAGCACATCGATATTGAGAAGCGGATGAAACCCTCTCGATTTTGAGTAGCAGATGAAAGCACACTGATATTGATGAGGAGATAAAAGCACCTTGATATTGAGGAGCAGATGAAACCACCTCGATATTGAGGAGCAGATAATAGCACATCAATATTGAGGAGAAGATAAAAGCACATTGATATTGAGGAGCAGATGAAAGCACCTCGATATTGATTAGCAGATGAAATCACATCGATATTGAGGAGCAGATTAAAGCACCTTGATATTGAGGAGCAGGTGAAAGCACATCGATATTGAGGATCAGATGATAGCACCTTGATACTGTGGAGCAGATAAAAGCAACTTGATATTGAGGAGCAGATGAAAGCACATAGATATTGAGGAGCAGATGAAAGCATATAGATATTGAGGAGCAGATGCAAGCACCTTGATAATGAGGAGCAGATGAAAGCACCTTGATATTGAGGAGCAGATGAAGCCACCTTGATACTGTGGAGCAGATAAAAGCAACTTGATATTGAGGAGTAGTAGAAAGCACCTAGATACTGAGGAGCAGATGAAAGCACATAGATATTGAGGAGCAGATGAAAGCACCTTGATAATGAGGAGCAGATGAAAGCACCTTGATATTGAGGAGCAGATGAAAACAGTCATTATTGAGGAGCAGATGAAAGCACCTCGTTATTGAGGAGCAGATGGTAGCATCTCGATATTGATGAGCAGATGAAAGCATATCGATTTTGAGGAGCAGATGATAGCACCTCGATATTAATGAGCAGATGAAAGCACATCGATGTTGAGGAGCAGATGAAAGCACATCGATATTGAGGAGCAGATGAAAGCATATCGATTTTGAGGAGCAGATGAAAGCACCTCGATATTAATGAGCAGATGAAAGCATATCGATTTTGAGGAGCAGATGATAGCACCTCGATATTAATGAGCAGATGAAAGCACCTCAATATTCAGGAGCATGTGAAAGCACATCGAGATTGGAGAGCAGGTGAAAGAACCAATATATTGAGGAGCAGATGAAAGCACATCGATATTGAGGAGCAGGTGAAAGCACATCGATATTGAGGAGCAGATGAAAGCTCCTAGATATTGAGGAGCAGATGAAAGCAATTATATTGAGGAGCAGATGAAAGCAATTATATTGAGGAGCAGATGAAAGCACCTTGATATTGAGGAGAAAATTAAAGCACCTTAATATTGAGGACCAGATCAAAGCACCTTGATATTGAGGAGCAGATGAAAGCACCTCGATATTGAGGAGCAGGTGAAAGCACATCGGTATTGAGGAGCAGATGAAAGCACCTCGATATTGAGGAGCAGATGAAAGCACCTCGATACTGAGGAGCAGATGAAATCACCTCGATATTGAGGAGCAGATGAAAGTACCTCGATATTGAGGAGCAGATGAAAGCACCTCGATACTGAGGAGCAGATGAAATCACCTCGATATTGAGGAGCAGATGAAAGCACCTCAATATTGATTAGCAGATGAAAGCCACTCGATATTGAGGAGCAGATGAAAACACCTCGTTATTGAGGAGCAGATGAAAGCACTTCGATATTGAGGAGCAGATGAAAGCACCTCGTTATTGAGGAGCAGATGAAAGCACCTCGATATTGAGGAGCAGATAAAAGCACCTCGATATTGAGGAGCAGGTAAAAGCACTTCGATATTGAGGAGCAGATGAAAGCACCTCGATATTGATGAGCAATTGAAAGCACCTCGTTATTGAGGAGCAGATGAAAGCACCTCGATATTGAGGAGCAGATAAAAGCACCTCGATATTGAAGAGCAGATGAAAGTACTACGATATTCAGTTTGCTCCCGACGCAGCGAAATGACGGTCGATTCTATATTTGAAGGAGTTGACGGTATTCGAATTTACTTATTCTTTGGGAAGATATTTCCAGTGGAGGATGACTCGGATCGAAAAGAAACTCCTTCCAATGTCTTTTTCATCGACTCGACTGAATGGGTAAACCGTTATTTATAGTTCTTGAGTTGGTTTGCAGTTCAAAGAATTGGAGTAGTCGACGCTATTGAACTTTTTCAGGTACTTGAAGACTTGAATCACATTCTCTCGTAGACGTCTTTTCTCCAGTGTAAAGAGATTGAGTCGTTTGAGTCGTTCCTCGTACAGTTAGGCCCTTAAGGTTGTAATCATCTTCGTGGCGCGTCGTTGAATCCTTTCCAGTAAAACAATGTCCTTTCTGTAATTAGGAGACCAGAATTGTACTGCATACTCGAGGTGCGGTCTTACCATGGAATTATACAAGGATAGCATCACGTCTGGCGCCTTGCACTTGAACTTTCTCGCTATGATTCCGAGGATAGTGTTGGGTTTGTTATATGCTTTCTTTTTACAGTGATTTACGTGTTTCAGGTCATTCCTGATAGTGACTCCAAGATCCTTCTCCTCCTGCATCGTCTGCAGAGGTTTCCCATTCAAGATGTATTTGTAGTTATTATTTCTGGACCCAATGTGGATGATTTTGCATTTGTCAACATTAGAGGACATTTGCCATTTTTCCGACCATTCGATAATTTAATTGAGGTCTTTCTGTATGATTTCGCAGTCGGTCTTTGTAAGGGGCTTTCCACTCACCTTGGTGTCATTAATATATTTCGATATTGTGGATTTCAGTCCTGATTCGAGGTCATTGATATATATATATATATATATATATATATATATATATATATATATATATATCTATATATATATATATATATATATATATATATATATATATATATATATATATATATATATACGTGGATGTATTAAGGGTGTAGAGGCCCGCAGCCCCGAGCGCGCTGTACTGGTGAGTGAAGGCAGTTTTCGTGGCCTCAGCTGTCAAATCGGCCGCCATATTGTTCAAGCCGTGAGGTACGAATACGAGGGTGTAGCGCGCCTAACATGGTGGCCGCTTGCCCTTAGAGTACCGCATCCATGGAGCACCGTAATGTTTTTATTTTATCTTCTTACTGTTTTCCAGCACTTTAACATGCAGGCGGATGAAATTAAAATAATTTCGTAATTTATTAGTGTAAATATACTGTAACAGGTAAGAAAGTACTGGACATGATATCCAAGAAGCGCGGTGATGTATTCATGATAACAAAGAAATGCGGTGAGGACAATTCATCACCAAGATGTGCGGTCTCCTTTACAAATACAAGTTAGAAAATTGTAATCGGCAAGCATGTACTGCCAGTCTGCGTGGTCTGGCCGGCCGCTCATGGAGGTACATCCGTTTGGCCACTCCTCTCCGGCTTGAACAATATGGCCGACTGACAGTTTAGTGGCTTCAAACCGCGAGACTCAATGCCCACCCTGTATATATATATATATATATATATATATATATATATATATATATATATATATATATATATATATATATATATATATATATATATATATATATATATATATATATATATATATATATATATATATATATATATATATATATATATATATATATATATATATATATATATATATATATATATATATATATATATATATATATATATATATATATATATATATATATATATATATATATATATATATATATATATATATATATATATATATATATATATATATATATATATATATATATATATATATATATATATATATATATATATATATATATATAGATATATATATATATTATAAAAAAAATGTGTTCACTCACTGACCCATGAGGCACACAACTAGTGACTGGACTCCAATAGGACGGATGGCCGTTGAGTAGTACTCGTTGTTTTATGCTGGTAGGCCGATTTCTTATCCACGCGATCAGATTGGCTCCAATGCCCGCCGAGTGGAGTTTCTTAAGGAGTCGCTCGTGCGGTACCTTGTCGAAGGCTTTTTGAAAGTCCAGGTATATAACATCACTGGGGATGTGGGCATCCCAGTTCTTATATATACCTTGGAAGAAGTCTAATAAATTCGTTAGGCAGGAGCGCTTGTTTCTGAAGCCTTACTGGGTGTCGGAGATTGCATTATTGTCTTCTAGAAGCTTAACAAGTTTGTTTCTAATGATCTTTCTGAGTATTTCTCCTGCCACTGATGTCAAACTTATGGGCCTGTAGTTTAATGCAACGCTTTTTTCTCCTTTTTTGAAGATCGGTGTTACGTTCGCCATCTTCCAGTCTTCCGGGACCTTATTCAGTTGAACTGACCGGTTGAACATATTAGTGAGTGGTTGACTTATTTGTTGTTTAAGCTCTTTTAATAACCGCGGGGACAAACTGTCAGGCCCCGCTGACTTGTTCGTGTCGAGTTTGTCCAAATACTTTTTCACTTCTCCGCGGGTCAGGGCCCTCAGCAATGGTTTCGATGTCCTCGACTGTGAATACGGATGCTAAGTTAGTGTTGAGGGTTCTGGCCTTCTGTTTACTGTCCCGAGTTACTGATCCAGTCTCGTCTGTCAGGGGATCAGTATTGGATATATGTTTTTCGATCTGATGTATGTGAATAATTTTTTGGAGTTGGTCTTGATGTCGCGTGCTATTTGTTTATCATAGTTGCGTTTACTACCTTCTAATAAGGGTGCGACAAGCTTTTAGGCTGGTGTGGTACTGTGTGCGGGCTTCGGCAGTGTCATTCTCTTTCATTAGATTATAACTTTTTTTTTTAAAGTTTGCCGCCCTTTTTAATTCTCTGGACATTCACGGTGGATCTACGGCACCATTTACTCGCCTGGGTTTCGTAGGCACTGTAGCCTTCTCTACTCCCAAAAGCTTATCTTTGAAGTCGTTCCACACGTTGTCGATTGTATTGTCGGTGATGATAAGTTGGTCCCAGGTCACAGGAGGAGGCAGCTCACGGGCTAGGTTGAAATTTGATTTTTTGTAGTCTGGTTTCACTGACAGATTGTCTACGAGTTTGTGACATATGTTGACATTAAAACAGATTTAGTGGTGATCGCAACCATGAATTTTCTCACCATTTTCACAGTCGCGAATGAGGTCGGGGTCGCTTACTAATACCAAATCCGGCAGATTGTTTTCTCTTGTCGGTTGAGTTACAACTTGAGTGAGGAACGAATCTTCCACCATTTCTATAAGTCTGTTATTACTTCTCAAAGAGGAGGAGAAAGAGGAGGAAGAAAAATAATAATAATAATAATAATAATAATAATAATAATAATAATAATAATAATAATAATAATAATAAGAAGAAGAAGAAGAAGAAGAAAAAAAAAAGAACAACAAGAAGAAGCAGAAAAATCATAAAAATAGCTCTACCGCCTCCTCCTCCTTATGCTTGTTTCCATGTTTCCATGTTTCCTGCTTGATTAGGGAGTGTTCATGAACTTGTGTAATGAATAAGCTCAACACCAGGGAGAGAGAGAGAGAGAGAGAGAGAGAGAGAGAGAGAGAGAGAGAGAGAGAGAGAGAGAGAGAGAGAGAGAGAGGAATGACCTCTGTACCTGGAAGAATGTCTGTAATTGGAAGACTCATCATTAAAAACTCTGCTTTCTAATGAGGATAATCGAGCTAATGAAGATACACGTACGGTACATAAGCTCGATTACTGTTGCTTCTTTTCTTTAGCGTTCTGTCCTCCTTTCATTGTTTATATTGCCTGCAGACGATTCATTCCTCATGTTTACAAGCTACGAAGACGGAAAATAAGGAAACGGAAGGGAAATAAAAATAAAAGGATGCATAGCGAGATGAAAAAGCCAAAACAAGAAGATGAGGAAGAACTTAACAGAAAAAAAACGAAAAAAAAAACAATGAAAAAAAGAAAATATGCTTTGGAAGATAAGGAAGAGGAGAAGGAGGAAAACGAGGAGACAAAGAAGAAAATTGAGGAAGAACAAGAAAATAAGAAAAAAAGCATCGTTGTGGAGAGTATTGCGGTGTTGAAG
The DNA here is from genome assembly GCF_024679095.1 of Eriocheir sinensis. Lineage (NCBI taxonomy): Eukaryota > Metazoa > Arthropoda > Malacostraca > Decapoda > Varunidae > Eriocheir > Eriocheir sinensis. Next base: position 22,040 of record NW_026111025.1, on the reverse strand, counting down.
TCGAGCTTAAACACCGCTGCACAGCACACACAGCCTTGCCTTCTCCACAGCCGCAGCACAGACACGCCGCCCCTTTGCCCAGGCCGCTGACACTCCCGACGCAGCAGTGGCTAAATACCAAGCGACACCCTCCTTGCATTGAAATGGCCAGCGCTCTCCCTCACCTCCTCCTCCTCCCCCTTCTCCTTCTACTTGCCCTCCTTCTCTTCCTCCACCACCTCCTCTTCCTCCTTGCCCTGCTTGCCACCCTCCTCCTTCTCCTCTTCAACCCTGCCCTTTGAACTCACTCTACCTCCTCTTCATTGCTCTCTTTGCACACTCCCTTCTCACGCTACCATTTTCCATCTCGTTTCTTTCTTTCTTCTCCCATTTCTCCATCTCCTACTATTCCTCCTCCATCTCCTCCTCCTCCTCCTTCTTCTCTTTCTCCTCCTCCAGCCCTCTAGTGAACTCTGACCCTCTCTCTCTTCCCCTCGCTTCCGCACACTCCACCACAGATTATAACTATTAGTCTCTTCATCTTGACAAGGCATTATCTCCTTTTTCACCTGCATTTCCTTCGCTTCCTCTTCTTCTCAATGTGTGTGTGTGTGTGTGTGTGTGTGTGTGTGTGTGTGTGTGTGTGTGTGTGTGTGTGTGTGGGTATGTATGTGGTGTGCGTGCAGGCGGGCGAGGGCAGGCCGGGGGGCACATGGCATTGCTGGGTATTCAGTTGCGTTCTCGGCGTGTCGTGGCGAGACCCTCCTCCCGTTACTCATCCCTGCCTGTTGTTGGTCTGTTTCACTTTTCCTTGGGGGACATTATGAGTTCATTGTTTCTCATCGTGTGTCTAACGGGGCTTCTTTCTCCTTTTTTTAACATTTCTATATAAGTTGTTGTTTCTGTCTTGGATAGTTAGGTTACGTGGGGTTAGGTTTACAGGAGTCGCCTTGTTTAAGCCTACTGGCCTCTTGCAGACTCTTAATTTATGTACTTATAATTTTTTGGCGCATAACGTAACTTACTTATGCGTAATATATCCTATCGTTAGTGTCTAGTATCTTGTGGTCAACTCAACTCCGTCATGATGCTCCTGCCGGCCTTTATTTTCTCCATAATGCTTTTTTTTTCTATTCGTCCTCCACTGTTGTGTACCATCATATAAGACCGCCAGAACACTAATTAAAGAACATTTCTTTGGACGTATCTTTCTCTGTCACATGGAAGTTTTCTTTTGTTATTCACTTAATCATGTTTACACTTACATGTGAATTTGTTACTTTTTTTGCCCTTGAGTTGTTTCCTCTAGTGTAAAAAAAAATGCAATAAACTCGTTTTTCATCGGCAATTCGATTCTTCTGTCTTAGCACATGGTTATTAAAGTTTCAAAATTGGACGTCTTTACATCTTACTGTACATCGCAATGGTGCTGAAGCTATATTTTTGCATATTAGTGATGAGTTTTTCTTGGGTAAATAGTTTTCATTCCTTGTATGACATAAAATTCCGCACGTTGTCTCCAGTGCTGTACTATTACTGGCGCTGCCTCTCATAAGTCTGGCGGCCAGAGTTTGTGAGATACCCTTCAGTAGGCGGAACAAAGGGCGGTTGTCAGGTAAGCAAACACGCATCAGCCGGGCCATGCTCCGGAGTTTAGGCATGACAGAGGTAAATATACTAAGAATATCGTGGCATTGACAGTGCAGCTTACAGCTCCATTAACTCCAGTTTATGTAAAAATCCCAAATTAGAACTGAAAGTTACATTAGAGTGTAAAGTTATGCCATAAATAATGCCAATGAGTGTAATTGTCGACGTGGGTGCGTGTTTTTCAGGTAATTTTATATGCTACGACGTTGATGAATGCATCCCAGTGTGTGACGGAATGACCAGTATGTGTTATCTGCCGCATTCAGGTCAGGCCGGACATACTTGAGTACCAGGCATTCCTACGACGTGCCTGAGGCGTGTGTTGACAAGGAGCGGCGGCGGCTACGGGTCAGGGCGGCGGGATACAGGGCGGCCGTGGCCTTGGACTTGATGGGCGCCGTGTGGCCGTCTCAATGATGTAATTTTAGGGCAGGGTGGCTATGGAGATGCCTTGACGTTTCTCTTGCCAGTCCGTCTGGAAAACAATCTCAGCTTAGGCATTTATGTAGAATTTGATTGTTCCAAGAAACAGTTTCTGCGAAGAGAGCTAGAACGTTTTAGTTTTATGCCAAAACATTGTTATTCTTAAGCATTGTTATACACCACTCAATTAAAAGTTGTATATTTGTGTGTGTGTGTGTGTGTGTGTGTGTGTGTGTGTGTGTGTGTGTGTGTGTGTGTGTGTGTGTGTGTGTGTGTGTGTGTGTGTGTGTGTGTGTGTGTGTATGTGTGTGTGTATGTGTGTGTGTAATAATAATAATAATAATAATAATAATAATAATAATAATAAACGGTTTATTATTTGATAGCAGCTGTAAAGCTGAAAATATACACGTTGCAAATACACTTTTGAAATATAAAAGAAAAAAAAAAGGGAAAATGTACAATATGAAAGGGATATGGGGGTCTGGGGTGGTGGGGGGATGGGTGGTGAGGTGGTGGAATGCAGTGCGCTGGTGCGGTAGGAGGAGGAGAAGGTGTGTGTGTGTGTGTGTGTGTGTGTGTGTGTGTGTGTGTGTGTGTGTGTGTGTGTGTGTGTGTGTGTGTGTGTGTGTGTGTGTGTGTGTGTGTGTGTGTGTGTGTGTGTGTGTTTAACTTACTCACGGTCTGATCACGTGATGGACTCTTGAAGACCAATCGATACCCTCCCAGAGAGCTTTGATCTCATTTAACTGACCTTTGAGTATACGTGGGACCTCGCCTACCAGTCCCTTCATCTCCCTTCCTCCGGAGGGGACAGCAGCCAATCCTTGTCAGCAGAAGCAACTTTCGACCTGAGAAAGACTCGAACCTCGATATACTGTGATGGCAGACTGAAAATTTAACCACAACACCAAGGGAGCGTTTTTTTTTTTATGTGTGTGTGTGTGTGCGTGTGCGTGTGTAAGTGCGGGCTTGTGTGTGCGTGCGTGTGGGTGCTATCATCATATTGTGTCTAAAGCAAATCTTCGGTACTCGCGTGCTGCCATCCAGACGTCTGTTGCATATCTTATTGATTTGAGTGAATTGAATGACCTCTCGCGTGTTATAAGAATGATTTCCTTTCGTAAAATTGGTTAGTTTCTATTTTATGATCACGGCCAATATTATTATCGCGGGTATTATTGTAATCATTGTTATTATTATTATTGTTATTATTATCATTATTATTATTAGTGGTGGTAGTACTGGTAGAAGTTGTAGTAGTAGTAGCAGTAGTAGTAGTAGTAGAAGTAGCAGTAGTAGTAGTAGTAGTAGTAGAAAGGTACAAGACAAAAGAGGGGGGTCAGACATGCGACAGACCGCGCCCCGCCCGCCGCCACAGACAAATTTTCAGTCATCGCCGAGTGGCCTCAGACTACCCACATGCCGTCCTGAAGACCACCCATCAACCAGGACTCTAGATTGGGGGTGTGGGGGTCGTGTTGCCACCAGTGTCTTGTGGTCGTGTGGTTGGAATGCTGGTTGTTCTGCTCTTGGTCAGTTTGTTCATCTATTCTTCGTCTTCGTTTTGTCCTTTCTTGCGTTGTTTCTTCTTACTATTTTAATTCGTTTCTTTTTTGGGGGGTTGGTCTGCATCTTTGGTCCTTTATATTCCGTCTTTCTTTTGCTTTTACTTCCGCCTTTTTTGTCCCTCTATTCATTATTTATTTTCTTTTTTTCTCATTTGTCTCTTTAAATAGTTACCCTTCAAATATTGTAGTTAGTTCTGCATCTCTCTCTCTCTCTCTCTCTCTCTCTCTCTCTCTCTCTCTCTCTCTCTCTCTCTCTCTCTCTCTCTCTCTCTCTCTCTCTCTCTCTCTCTCTCTCTCTTATTTATCTATCATTGCGGTGGCCGAGTGGTCAGCGTGCGGGCGTGGGGAGCCCGTGGACCTAGGTTGGAGTCCCACCAAAACACGCAGATTTTTCAATCCATCGCCGAGTGGTGGAAGACTACCCACATGCTGCCCGGATCTTCAATCATCCCTAACTTCAGCGACATCGTTCAAGTGGAGCACCGGGGGGCAGCATGAGCCAAGCAAGAGCCATACATCACGGCAGCCACTATAAATAAAATCCGCCTGCGTCCAAAAGGCCCATCAGGAGAGCCAACCGGCGCAACATTCAGCACATAAAAAAAATCCATCTATATTTATATCCACCCGCACGCACACACATTCCCACACACTCATCTTTAAATTCTTTTTTTTTTAAGGTGGTCTTACTTCTACTTTCGAACAATAACCTCAAACCTTAACTATGAAGACTCTTGACTAGATACTGTATAGCTCGAAAGACTCGTTAACGCCATCTGGTAGTGACTGACCTATTTACTTTGAAGATTGTGTCCATCCCACATAAGTATTCCAACGTGACGCTGTTAATAAAAGACCATTCCTCTATAATTCCTCTACTACCACCACGGAACAGAATATTTCCACACTGCCACACTCCACTTTATTCCACTCTATATATCCACACATACAGCCACACTACATCACAACATCTATAACTGCCTCAACACCACATCAACTCCACATGAAAAGATCATATCCACTATCACACTCCACATTCACTATTCCACTCTCCATCTGTACCCAGTGCCCCACTGATGGGAACGCCACATCCCACACCATACCTGACTCCACATCCATCAACGCCATTATTTTCAGCTCCACATATCCCCATTTCCACACTACACATCACTCTTCTCTCCACACATCACTATATATCTAATCATCTTCACGTTTCCACATTACTCTTCCACCACCACCACCACCTCCATCACCGCCTTCTCCTTGTGGTCCGCGTGGAGAGTACGATCAATCCTTCCAAGATTTACTGGACGTGTCGAAAACTGATTAAATTGTACCATAACAGCTAATTTATGCTTGGCTAAGGCATATCTAATTGTCTCTCTCTCTGTCTGTCTCTGTCTGTCTATCTATCTATCTATCTATCTATCCACTAACCTATCTGTTTAGTTATCTGCTCCTGCACCCTCTGTTTTGCAGTTCTTATTTGTTTCAGTTTTTGCATCTTGTTCCTTTTCATTTCTCCTTATTCCTTTCTTTATTATCATCATCTTCATCTCCCTCCTCCTCGTCCTCCTCCTCCTCCTCCTACTACTACTACTACTACTACTACTACCACTACCACTACTACGTTTCATTTTACTTCAGTCTCCCAAAATTCATTATTCATCTTTCCCATTCTCCACTTTTCACTTGCTCTGCTTCAAATTCTGTGCCTCCTCCTCCTCCTCTTCCTCTTATTGCCTCTGTCTCTGCCTCTTCCTCTTCTTCCTCTCCCTCCTTCTACTCTATCACCTCTAACTCTTCCTCTTCCTCCCCCTCTTCCTCCTCTTCTTCCTTCCTCTACGCAGTTTCGTCAATGTTCCCAGCTTCGTCGCCGCTCTCATCGTTCTAACCTTCTGTTCTTCTTCCCACGGGAAACCACCTACTCGCCGCAGCTCCTCCTCCTCCTCCTCCTCCTCCTCCTTCACCTCCTCCAGCACCATTACTTCCTCTCCTTACCACCAGCACCATATCTCCTCCTCTATTCAGCCTTCTCATTCTCCTCCTCCTCGTATTCTTCCTTCCTTCAGCTCAACCATTTCCTTTAGCACAAACCCACCTCCTCTTCCTCCTCGTCATCCTCATCTCCTTCTTCCTCCTCCTATCTTCCTCATCCTTAACTTATCATAGCTCACTGTATCTCAAAACTGATATTTAAGTCATTTTATTTTTTTTCTGGATTAGCCGAAGGAGAGATAAGGAAAACGCATAAGAGGAAGAAAAGATAAAGAAAGAAAATAAGATACTACTACTATTACCACTACTACTATTTCTTCTACTACTACTACTACTACTACTACTACTACTACGTCTACTACCACTACTGCTCAATACTCACCACCCATCAATCACAACACATGAAGCCCTTAATCAAAAAGAAAACGGATGACGGGCCTCTCCGCTGCAAACTGAAGGGCAGACTCCTATATTCCCACGTTTTTAAGCACTTCCTATCTTTTTTCAATTTCTTTTCTTAGTTTTCCTCATTTTTCCTGCCTTTTTTCCTCCTCTACTTCTATTTTTTTCGTTATCCAAGTTCTCCTCTTCATTTTACTTCCTCGTGTCCTCCTCCTCCTCCTCCTCTTCTTTATTTTCTTCTTTCTCCTACTTTTTCATCGTCTTTTCTTCTTCTCCTGCCTCTTCCTTCTTTCTCCTTTGTCTCATTCAAACATTTTTATCCTTTTTTATATGTTTTTCATTGTTGTTTTTATTTTCCAATGTCTAATTAATTAACTCTCTATATTTCCTCTTTTTTTCCCTTCACATTCCTCGTCTTCCTCTTCCTCTTCCTCCTTCTTCTCCTCCTCCTCCTCCTCCTCCTCCTTCAGCGCATCTTCAGGTAAACGTGTGTCAAGGATGGACGAACACGAGAAGGAAGGAAGAGATAGAAGTGTTTGTGTGTGTGTGTGTGTGTGTGTGTGTGTGTGTGTGGAGAGAGAGAGAGAGAGAGAGAGAGAGAGAGAGAGAGAGAGAGAGAGAGAGAGAGAGAGAGAGAGAGAGAGAGAGAGAGAGAGAGAGAGAGAGAGTAATGTATCTTGTGGTGAGGAAAACAATAGCAAGGCAAGAATAGAACCGATATAAACACCTTCCTTCCTTCCTTCCTTCCTTCTTTTCCTTCATTTTCTTACTTCTTTCGTTCCTTCATTCTTTCCTTGCCTTTCTTCGTTCTTTCCTCCTCCTTCTTCGTCTTTTTTCCTCCTTGTCTTTCCTTCCTTCCTTCCTTCCTTCCTTCTTTCCTTTCGTCTTTGCTTTTCTAATTCCTTATTTTCCTTCACTTTTCTTCCTCCTTTTCTTCCTTTATTCTTTTTCTTGTTTTCTCCTTTCTTTCTTCCTTCGATTTCCTTCCTTCCTTCCTTCTTTCTTTCCTTTTCACTGTTTTCCTCATTGTTCTCCCTACTTCCTTCCTTAATTCTTTCCTTCTTGTTCCTTTCATATTTCCTTCCTTCCTTCCTCCTTCTCCTACCTTCCTTCCTTCCTTACTTCCTTTCCCTCCCACCTTCGTCCTTCATTTCCCTCAATTTTCTTCCTTCATTCATTCATTCAGTTTTCCATTACCTTTTTCCTCTTTCTTCCCTCTTCTATTTCCTTCCTTCCTTCCTTCCTTCCTTCCCTCCTTCCTTCACTCAAGCACCGTTCCATCCTTTGCCTGCTGTTCAATCCAAGTTTAATTAAATTCATCAAGGTTAGGCTGCCTCTTCCTCCTCCTCTTCCCCCTCCTCCTCCTCTCCCTCTTCCTTCCCCCTCCCTCCCTCCCCTCGTCCCTCCCTCTATTACTCTTTCCAATTCTCACTCCCTCTTGCTCTTAAATTTATCTCCCATCTCCTTTTCCTCCTCCTCTTCTCCTTTCCCGCACTCCTTCCCACCCTTACATTTTTTTTTCTCTCCACACTCTTTGTCTTCTAAATCCACCTCCTTTTTTCTCTCTCCTCACTTTCCCTTCGTCTTTCCTTCCCTCAATAGCCACGTTTTCCTCCTACTTTCTCTCCTTTCTTTATCTAATTTTAGTATTCTCTTTTTTTTTCCCTTTCCGTTAAACTCTTTCTTCCCTCTTTCCTTTCCTCCTCTCCATACCAATGTCATAATTCGGTCAACGAGATATCTTGATGAAAAGGAAAAACAGGTGCCTGACTGACTGACTGACTAGCTGACTTAATGACTGACTGACTGACTGACTGGCCTAAAAAGACTGACTGACCTACTGATAACTGCTTGGCTAAATGACTGACCTAATTAAAGAATGAATGAGGAATGAACTGATTGACCGACTGACCTAATAACTGACTGACTCAATAAATGACTGTTTGGTTGCCATACTGATTAACTGACTGACTGAACTAGTTGACTACTGACCCTTTAGTTGCATGACCGTTTGAGTTCATTAATGAGTATTTGCTGGACTGACTGACTGACTAACCGGCTGGCTGATTGAATGATTAACTGGCTGACTGTAAGTACCTAGTTCAAGTTTCTGTGTGCTCTCTCTCATGGCACAGAAGCTTCGTAAATCTCCCACTAGAGTCGTATAGCCTAACATATTCCCATCCCAACAGCTTCAACGAGAGACTTCAAGAAGGTCTAGTCTAATATAGTTCTTCTTCTTCTTCTTCTTCTTCTTCTTCTTCTTCTTCTTCTTCTTCATATTATTATTATTATTATTATTATTATTATTATTATTATTATTATTATTATTATTATTACTATTATTATTTATTATTCCTCCTCCTCTTCCTCCTCCTCCTTCTTTTATTACCAAGACCATAAAGATATACAGTTTAAGTGAACGTTTGATATCCTTCGTTCTCTACTAAAATGAACGTTCCACTCTTTTACTGTACTTCATTAAACGTTTCACACCTTTACTCTACTCCCATAAACGTTCCACTCCTTTAATGTACTTCAAAAAACGTTTCATCTCCTTTACTGTACTTCAATAAACGTTCCACTCCTTTACTGTACTTCAAAAAACGTTTCATCTCCTTTGCTGTACTTCAATAAATGTTTCATCTCCTTTACTGTACTTCAATAAACGTTTCACTCCTTTACTGTACTTCAAAAAAAGTTTCCTCTCCTTACAGTACCTCAATAAACACTTCATCTATTTCATGTTTCTCTCCCTGCACGAAATTTCCAGATTCCTGCCAAAACATCAAAGGAATTCTAATGTACACTGACCTACTGACTTTCTCGCCTATGTACCTACCGATCAGAGGCTTAAAGAAGAGGGAACGATGGGTAAGAGAGAGAGAGAGAGAGAGAGAGAGAGAGAGAGAGAGAGAGAGAGAGAGAGAGAGAAACGAGGAAAGTTATGTAACACGGTATCATAAACCACTACAGTTCATGATCGTCAAATACATAATTATCATCATCAGCGGCTCTACCTACCAAAAAAAAAAAAGTTCTACTCTCTTGGTAACCTTTTTTTTTTATCTTTTTTTATTCACTAATATTGGCTTCTTTAATTTTTAACTATAGATTTTTTGGTAAGATTGCAATGTGCTCACTTTTACTACTTCTATTACTACAACGACTACTATTACTACTACTACTACTACTACTACTACTACTACTACTACCACTGCTACTACTACTACTACTACTACTACTACTACTACTACTGCTGCTGCTGCTGCTAGTGCTTCTACAACTATTTTTTCTTGATTAAATTTATGCTAAACAGTCACTACCACTCCCGACAAACGCTTTCCACAAACAGAAATTCAACTCATAAAAATTCACAGCCGACAAACGCAATAACATCATGCATCCTCTTCCTCCTCCTCCTCCTCCTCCACCTCCTCCTCCTCCCCCTCCTCCGAAACAGCGGGATCTGATACAGGTTTTCAAGTACCGCTCAAAAGGAAAAGTATTAAAAAGATAGTGCTAGAAGAGAGATAAGTAAAGTACCTTTAGTAACAATTATTACACTTCTAACAGCCGCATGTGCAAAGGAAAAAATTGGGGAACAGTGGCAGCAGGGACAAGTAGGGCAACAATATGCAAATTTTCTAAGCAAGAACAGTTTCTGGTGAGCATGCACGGAGCCGCCGCTGCCTTGTGGAGGCGGCGCCCCGGACACTAACCCTGCGTCCCGCCCGGTTGTTGTGCAGGTTCATGAGGGCGCGGCCGTCCCCCTCCACCTCGCGGGCGTCCAGGAGCTCCTGCGCGAACCTGACCCCGAACCTGCAGGCGGCCGTTAGGAGGAAGGAACAAGGGGCCGATGAGTATGGGGCTGCGTGCGTAACTTGTTGAATCTGTCTCATTATTGTGAGTGTTGGTATATCAGTATTTGGGTGTCCTGTGTATGAAAGTACGCTGTTTGGTGTACATGCACACGTAAGCTTGCTTCATTCTGAATGCCCCGCGTTTATCATCTTTCATATATGTTGTATTGGGGCATGCATTGACAGTAAGTCTGTGATATATATGTCTAGGAGAATGAAGAGTTCAAACAGGACATTCTTAACATGCACCTCTCACCTAATGTCGGCGCTGCAGCCGCCCCATTTCCACCCGGAGGAACTGTACCGCCCTCGCCTGCGGTCGTCACAGCCACAGGTGGAGATGTTGCCGCGGGAGCAAGCGGTCGTGACGCTGTGGGTGACTCCCGCGCTGGTCACCGCGTACGTGTAGGCGGCCTCGCGGCTCCCTGTGGATACCAGTGAGAGGATTGGTGAGGGAGAACAGGTGAGGGCCTTCAGAGGTGCACCATCGCTCACCGCACTGAACTGTTCGTATTTGTCAATAACTAACCTGACATCCATTAATATTTTTGTTTTTTAGAAGCATAGCTGTCATAATTCACAAGAGATCAATTCACTAGGAACTTTCCTTTGTTGAGAAAAAAAATGTCAAGGAAGCCTTCAGCCATCCAGGTAACCACACCAAGAAGTAATTATATATTCTTTTCCGTAGACCAACACAAATGAATTACGACAAATCAGATCATGTTCGCTGTTACTTATTTATGAATTCCTGAAAAAACTAATTAACATCAAGACAATTATTTGATTCTTTGCGTGTAATACGGCGTTCGGAAGAAGCGGGTGAAGGACTGCTGCCCCAGGCCACCGGTGCGGCAATAACCCAGCAATGCCACATTCAAGGGCGGCCTGTCTGCGTGTGTCTGCCTTTTTCGTCATAATTACCGGGCGGCCCCTCGATGGTGATGTCCCGAGGGCTGATGGCGGGAGCAGCAGCACTGAAGAGTTCTGTGGCGTTATATTTAATCACAGAAGTCATGTGAGATATTCTCGTCACAGATTTCATGCGGATACTTGCTGATGGGCCGTTACAACGCCAGAAAACGGGCACACAGATAAAGAAACCCAACCGGTTCTGGCATCAGCGCTACGAGTGATTTTGATATAAAATTGTAGGGGACGTGTGGCTGGTGGGGCTGAGGCCGGCCATTAAGGGGGTGACTGGGCTTGCTGGGGAGGGGGAGGAGGCGGCCTACAGCATGATTGACGGTCGGCCACTTCTGATGCTCACCCAACTAGCTCCTTCAAGGCATGACATTTATTACTAATAAATTTTACTCTCGGTGCAATGATGGCCACGCTGACCACACACTGGCTCCCTCCCCTCCCCTCAGAGATGGGTGTGGCCAGCGCTGGCGGAAGTCGAGAGTGAACTCAGAAAGACCCAGTATTTATATATTTTGCATCTTACGAAAGCTGTTAAAGTTGTCTGATAATGTGAAAACATACATGAACTTTAGCGTTCATAATTAATGTGTTCAGTTAATGTGCATCTGCCACTGAAAGAGGAGCTGCGCCCCCAGCACAAACTACGCCACCGGGCGGATGGCAGGGCGGGTGTTTTCTTGTCCCCGGCCATACAGGCTTCGTGATGCGACAAATGATCTGGTTCAGTCCGGGGCCCCATCCTGCCCTGCTCAACTCACTCCCCTTGGTTTTTGTAAGATAATGTCCGCGGGCAGCGAGCCTCATTGGTGGCTTTTGTGCCAGATTCCCTCCGTTAGAAAAGGATCATCCAGGAGAATGTACCGTAACTGATTGTTAAGACTGGTGGCACAAAAGACTTTCTTCATTGACTGTCCACAACGCTTTCACAACGAGGGGGTGCAGGCCAGTCCCTGAATAGTGAACATGTCACGCAGTAAATCGGTCTGCAGATCATCTTCGAGAGGAGTTTTGAGCAAGTTGAAAGTTATATGAACACGGACACGTAGTTGGTAAACACTCATAACAAACCTGCTCATCTTGTAGGAAGGTTTACGAGAAGAGTGTTGTTCAGTGAAGAAATATGGCAAGCTGACCATGTCCTGGGGGGATCTTTACCAGGCTAATGGACCTTTGAATTGGGTTTTAGAGAACAAAAATGACAGTTGGTACACAACGAGGATTACATGCTATTACGTAAACAAATAGAGCTGAGGGCAAAGAAGGAGATAAGTAGGGGGAACAGGGGCTCAGGCAGGGAGCAGTGAAAGAGACGTGAAAAGGAACGGTGCGCACGTGTTGAGGGGACGAAGCAACCCTTGTGGGGCGCTGTGTGCTCACCCTTGCCCGGCGGCGGGAGAATAATGGGGACACGGTCGCTGAGAGCCTTTGGGAGGGGGGATTGCTTGCTGATATGTCGCAAGAGTTAATCCCATGCTCAAGTGCGGAGAAAGGTTACATATACCTTCCCCTCCACGACAGCTTAATGGTCAGGGATGCAATGCAGTACCTCGGATGTCACGCTGGCTCGTGTCCCGCGGTGATGGGTTCGTAACCACTACAGGCTCAAGGACCAATGCGACGGCTATGTATACCGAGGCCACGCTCAGCTACACCGGATGTCCCAAATATACCTTACTTCTATGTAGCCATTTATGCCTGATCTGTACCGAGATGTGTGAATTAATCCCGGAATACGTGCTCTCGCGGCGGTGAAAATCAAATTCAGAGCATAATGATATGTACGAGAAGTGTAAATACTCTTGCTGGGTGTTGTCTTCAGCCTCCCGGGTGTGACGTGAGCCGCGCACCGCAGGGATAGGAGATTGTCAGCTCGTCAGTGCATCTTAAGACTAAATGAATAAAAGTATCAGTGTATCTTTAACTTAGTAACTTACTGTCGAGAGAGAGAGAGAGAGAGAGAGAGAGAGAGAGAGAGAGAGAGAGAGAGAGAGAGAGAGAGAGAGAGAGAGAGAGAGAGAGAGAGCATCCTATCATCGTGTACTACCACAAAACCCATTCCTTGTGATCATCCATGAATTTGTAATGAATTTCTTTTCTCCTATTTTGGGCAATCCTAGTCACAGGGCGCCTCGTTTGTTTGTTCTCCGTCCAGGGATGGCCTGGCGTAAGGGGCGGGGCGGGGTACGGCGGGGCAGAGCGGTGTGGTGCTGGGGGTGGGGGGGGGGGGGGGGGCTGGGAGGGGTCGGCGGGGTAGGGCGAGAGCTGGTGTCGGAGGGAGGGTGGAGCTTTGGGTGGACGATGGGTGGAAGTTATTAGTGGGAGGAAGTGGATGCTGTGGGCGGGTAGACGTTGGTGAAGGGATGGAGGAAGGGAGAGACTGATAGTGGAAGATGTAAATAAACGTAGGGTGGAGGTTGTTGGTGGAGGGATGGATGGATCGGTGGAAGGTGGTGAAGTGAAAGTGATGGTCGAGAAGCCGTAGCGATCGCGTAAGAAAGAAAAAAAAACATGAAACCACTGTTATCCAAGAAATCTAGTCCTTGTTATGCCACGCTAGGGCTTCAGGAAAGGCATGCTCAGGTAAAATGTTTTCCGTACATTTCCAGGTAGGCACACCTCTAGGAAGCCAGGGGTACGGACACCCTCCGCTGCCTGAAGCTACAACTTCCATTAATTAAACTTCTCCTTTTTCAACATTTTTTCTACTAAATGAAGTTCAGCAACTGATGAATAAAACATTTATTCAATTACTGCGTCAGCGTCTTGCACATCGTTTGGACATTAATTGGCTGGTCTGCTGGGCTGTCTGAACAGCCATCCTCAGAAGTACCTCGTCGGTTCATTATTTCAAGCCATCATCGCTTCGCCTGGGCAGAAAAAAATGGCCTCGCAAACCACGGAGCCTTGGTGTGGAGGCAGTTGTCCACCTATACGCTTTATTATCGTCCGCCTCCTTCCACGTAGGTCATATCAGAAACCGATGTTACTGTTGTGATTTTAACCAATGCATAGGAACATTGATATAGTCCTGATAAAGTTTACATATTTCCTTTTAATATTATTTCATTATTATACTTAATTAAAACTTTCTGCTTTCCAGTGTAGTGTCTTCTCTTTTGAGAGCTAATTGGTCTGGTGCGTACAAATTGGTAAACATATCCCACTGCAAGACTCCATTGAGCGCACACGATGCCCCAGCACTGCGTAGCGACAGACTATACGCATCAGATCGTTACTTCTACGTACAGACAACTAAACGCCAAATGGCGGGAAGCACACAGCTCCTGGCATTGTTGGGAGGCTTTCGAATTGGTCAGGAAGATGACACTTGAAATAAAACGCGGTCGCAGTACGAAAAAATGAACACTGATTTTCTGGACTCCTGAGGCAGGGGCGGGGCGGGGCGTGGCGGCGCGTCACCTGCCCCATACATGTGTTGGGGTGCCAGGGAGGAGCGGCGAGGCCCATAATATCTCATCACTGAGGCGCCCCGCTGTGACCACTAAATACCTGGACAAATTGTTTCCAGTAGGCCTGTCGGGGGCGCAGTCGGTCATGGGCACAGGCGGTGGTATCTCTACGCCGGGGCTGGACGACGAGTAATTAGCTCATAATTGCTGTTGATAACAGTAACGAAGCAATCATGACGAGAGGCGTTACCTGCTAAGTGGTCTCTCGCGTACCTCTTGTGATATGATGATAGCACCCACACGCACGCACGCACAAGCCCGCACTTACACACACGCACACACACACACACATAAAAAAAAAAACGCTCCCTTGGTGTTGTGGTTAAATTCTCAGTCTGCCATCACAGTATATCGAGGTTCGAGCCTTTCTCAGGTCGAAAGCTGCTTCTGCTGACAATGATTGACTGCTGTCCCCTCCGGAGGAAGGGAGATGAAGGGACTGTGGTAGGCGAGGTCCCACGTATACTCAAAGGTCAGTTAAATGAGATCAAAGCTCTCTGGGAGGGTATCGATTGGTCTTCAAGAGTCCATCACGTGATCAGACCGTGAGTAAGTTAAACACACACACACACACACACACACACACACACACACACACACACACACACACACACACACACACACACACACACACACACACACACACACACACACACACACACACACACACACGTTCACACACACACACACACACACACACACACACACACACACACACACACACACACACACACACACACACACACACACACACACACACACACACACACACACACACACACACACACACACACACACACACACACACACAAATATACTACTTTTAATTGAGTGGTGTATAACAACGCTTAAGAATGACAATGTTTTGGTATGAAACTAAAACGTTCTAGCTCTCTTCGCGGAAACTGTTTTTTGGAACAATCAAATTCTACATAAATGCCTAAGCTGAAATTGTTTTCCAGACGGACTGGCAAGAGAAACGCCAAGGCATCTCCATAGCCATAGCTGGGCGTTATCGCGATAAGTTATCGCGATACTTTATCGCTGATAACAAAATCGGGATATCGGCCATCCGCTACTTATTTAAATGTATATCGGTATCTTTGTTACTTTTTTTAACCAAACTAGCGATAATCGCTACCCTTTCCGCCCCTCAGAAAAAAAAAAAAAAAACGTTGTCTCCTCCCTACTGCGCATGCGTGGTCCGGGCGCCCGGTGTTGTATGAAAAAATTCGGGGTATGAAATATCTTCGGTGAAGAGATTTCATATATAGATCATCAACATTAAAACACTAGGTTATTTTTTTTATGTTATACTCAAAAATCAATATATCAAAGAGAAAAATCATTTAACTTTGCCCAAAAAGTGATTATTCACTGCCTTAAATTTGGTATTCCATATTGGTTTGTGAGCATGCCATGGTATTGAAGGCACCCTTTGTTGTGTTATTTGGTGTCCCATCGTCAAAAGCTGGAACTTTTGTTTACAAACACTGGTCTCTCGTGAACTACACATGTTCAAACCAGTAAGCGTAGCCCTGTACAGTCTCACAAAGCTCTTTAACACATTAAGAGTTGCTGGAAGGCTGAATCAGACAAACAGTACCACCATCCTCGCTCTTTCTAGAACGACACTGTACATATAAATACAACTCGTACAGTGTCGTTCTAGAAACAGCGGGGATGGTGGTAGTGGTACTGTATGTCTGATTCAGCCTTCCAGCAACTCCTAATTACGGTTAAAAAGCTTTGTGAGACTGTACAGGTCTACGCTTGCTGGTCTGAGCATGCGCAGTTCACGAGAGACCAGTGTTTGTAAACAAAACCAGCTTATGAATGTGGGGTCGCCAAATAACACAACACCGGTTCCTGCGTTTCTAGTATTACCGTCCATAGGTAGCTACGTGTCAACGTGTGGTTTTAAGGCTTTGTAAGTTTTCTAAAATACAGATAATAAAAAAATGAATGCCTCAATATTTTTTATTTGAAATATCAATATAGTATCGTTTTCGCCTATCGGGCTTATCGCTAGCTAGTATCGGAATTGTGGATTAATATCGGGTATCGGTTATCGGTTATCGCCTATATTTGTGTTTCCAGTTAACGAATATTGGTTATTACCGATAAGGTTTTCCATTATCAGTTATCGGTTATCGGGAATAAGGTTTTCTGTTATCGTGCCCAAGGCCACGGCCGCCCTGTATCCCGCCGCCCTGACCCGTGGCCGCCGCCGCTCCTTGTCAACACACGCCTCAGGCACGTCGGTGGAATGCCTGGTACTCAAGTATGTCCGGCCTGACCTGAATGCGGCAGATAACACATACTGGTCATTCCGTAACACACTGGGATGCATTCATCAACGTCGTAGCATATAAAATTACCGGAAAAACACGCACCCACGTCGACAATTACACTCATTGGCATTATTTATGGCATAACTTTACACTCTAATGTAACTTTCAGTTCTAATTTGGGATTTTTACATAAACTGGAGTTATTGGAGCTGTAAGCTGCACTGTCAATGTCACGATATTCTTAGTATATTTACCTCTGTCATGCCTAAACTCCGGAGCATGGCCCGGCTGATGCGTGTTTGCTTACCTGACAACCGCCCTTTGTTCCGCCTACTGAAGGGTATCTCACAAACTCTGGCCGCCAGACTTATGAGAGGCAGCGCCAGTAATAGTACAGCACTGGAGACAACATGCGGAATTTTATGTCATACAAGGAATGAAAACTATTTACCCAAGAAAAACTCATCACTAATATGCAAAAATATAGCTTCAGCACCATTGCGATGTATAGTAAGATGTAAAGACATCCAATTTTGAAACTTTAATAACCATGTGCTAAGACAGAAGAATCGAATTGCCGATGAAAAACGAGTTTATTGCATTTTTTTTACACTAGAGGAAACAACTCAAGGGCAAAAAAAGTAACAAATTCACATGTAAGTGTAAATATTATTAGAAGGTACTAAACGCAACTATGATAAACAAATAGCGCGCAACATCAAGACCAACTCCAAAAAATTATTCACTTACATCAGATCGAAAAACATATATCCAATACTGGTCCCCTGACAGACGAGACTGGATCAGTAACTCGGGACAGTAAACAGAAGGCCAGAATCCTCAACAGTAACTTAGCATCCGTATTCACAATCGAGGACATCGAAACCATTGCTGAGGGCCCTTACCCGCGGACAAGTGAAAAAGTATTTGGACAAACTCGACACGAACAAGTCAGCGGGGCCTGTCAGTTTGTCCCCGCGGTTATTAAAAGAGCTTAAACAACAAATAAGTCAACCACTCACTAATATGTTCAACCGGTCAGTTCAACTGAATAAGGTCCCGGAAGACTGGAAGATGGCGAACGTAACTCCGATCTTCAAAAAAGGAGACAAAAGCGTTGCATTAAACTACAGGCCCATAAGTTTGACATCAGTGGCAGGAGAAATACTCGAAAAGATCATTAGAAACAAACTTGTTAAGCTTCTAGAAGACAATAATGCAATCTCCGACACCCAGTAAGGCTTCAGAAACAAGCGCTCCTGCCTAACGAATTTATTAGACTTCTTCCAAGGTATATAAAAGAACTGGGATGCCCACGTCCCCAGTGATGTTATATACCTGGACTTTCAAAAAGCCTTCGACAAGGTACCGCACGAGCGACTCCTTAAGAAACTCCACTCGGCGGGCATTGGAGCCAATCTGATCGCGTGGATAAAAGATTGGCCCACCGGCAGAAAACAACGAGTACTACTCAACGGACAGCCTTCCGATTGGCTTCCAGTCACTAGTGGAGTGCCTCAAGGGTCAGTGAGGGAACCCATTTTCTTTATCATATATATATATATATATATATATATATATATATATATATATATATATATATATATATATATATATATATATATATATATATATATATATATATATATATATATATATATATATATATATATATATATATATATATATATATATATATATATATATATATATATATATATATATATATATATATATATATATATATATATATATATATATATATATATATATATATATATATATATATATATATATATATATATATATATATATATATATATATATATATATATATATATTTTACAACAAAGGAGGCAGCTCAAGGCCACACAAAAAAGAAAACAATAATAAAAAAAGAAAGCCCGCTACTCGCTGCTCCCAAAAAAATAATTAAAAGAGGTGGCCGAAAGAAAGATCAATTTCGGGAGGGGAGGTGTCCTGATACCATATATATATATATATATATATATATATATATATATATATATATATATATATATATATATATATATATATATATATATATATATATATATATATATATATATATATATATATATATATATATATATATATATATATATATATATATATATATATATATATATATATATATATATATATTGGTCACCCTTCTTAGGCACAGGCTGTATGAAGACATACTTCCAGCAAGAAGGAAAGGTAGATGTTGACAGGCAGAGGCGAAAGAGTTTGACCAGGCAGGGTGGCAGAACGGAGGCACAGTTTTTAAGGACAATAGGAGGCACTCCATCAGGTCCATAAGACTTCTGAGGATTGAGGCCAGAGAGGGCATAGAAAACATCATTTTGAAGAATCTTTATAACAGGCATAAAGGAGTCAGAGGGGGGATGAGTAGGAGGAATATGCCCAGAATCGTCCAGAGTGGAGTTTTTAGAAAAAGTTTGAGAGAAGAGTTCAGCCTTAGAGATAGATGAGACGGCAGTGTTGCCGTCAGGACTGAGGAGTGGAGGGAAAGATGAAGAAGTGAAGTTGGAGGAGATGTTTTTGGCTAGATGTAAGAAGTCACGGAAAGAGTTAGAGAAAGCAAGGTTTTTACATTTTCTATTAATGACAGAATTTTTGTTTAGTCGGAGAATAGATTTGGCACGATTTCGGGCAGAAATGTAAAGTTCATAATTAGCATTAGTTTGAAGGCTCTGGTTCCTTTTGTGAGCTACCTCTCTATCATTGACAGCACGAGAACAAGCGTGATTAATTAAACCAAGGCTTTTTAGCGTGAGGAGTAGAGAAAGAACGAGGAATGTATGCCTCCATTCCAGAGACAATCACCTCTGTGATGCGCTGAGCACACACAGAGGGGTCTCTATTCTGGAAGCAATAATCATTCCACGGGAAATCGGAAAAGTTCATCCTCAGGTCGTCCCACGGAGCTGAAGCAAAATGCCAGAAGCATCGCCTCTTCGGTGGGTCCAGAGGGTGTAAAGGAGCGATAGGACAGGATACAGAAATAAGATTGTGATCGGAGGAGCCCAACGGAGAGAACAGTTTGACAGAATAAGCAGAAGGGTTTGAGGTAAGGAAGAGGTCTAGAATGTTGGGCCGATCTCCAAGACGGTCGGGAATACGTGTAGGGTGCTGGACCAACTGCTCTAGGTCGTTGAGGATAGCAAAGTTATAGGCTTGTTCACCAGGATGGTCAGTGAAAGAGGATGAAAGCCAAAGATGGTGGTGAACATTGAAATCTCCTAGGATGGAGATTTCAGCGAAGGGAGAGTGGGTCAAGATGTGCTCCACTTTAGAATTCAAATAGTCAAAGAATTTTACATAGTTGGTAGAGTTAGGTGAGAGATAAACAGCACAGATGTATTTAGTAATAGAATGACAATGAAGTCTTAGCCAGATGGTGGAAAATTCAGAAGAGTCAAGGTCGTGGGCACGAGAGCAAGTGATGTCGTTGCGCACGTAGGCGCAACATCCAACTTTGGATTGAAATTTAGGATAGAGATAGTAGGAGGGAACAGAGTAGAGATTGCTGTCAGTAGCCTCAGAAACCTCTGTTTCGGTAAGGAAGAGAAGGTGAGGTTTAGAGGAGGAGAGATGATGTTCCACAGAATGAAAATTAGAGCGAAGACTGCGAATGTTGCAGAAATTGAGAAGAAAGAGGTTCGAGGAGTTATCAAGACACCTCTCGGGTCGGCAGCCAGAAGGGGAGTCCTCCCTGGGGGAATTTGTGGTCCCCCCCCAGGCGGGGACTCCGAGGCTTGGTGTATGTGCGCCATTTTGAAATTTTATTTTTGGTAAAAGGTGTATATGTTGTGTGAATGTAGTGTGGTGTGGATAAAGAGAGGATCTGTCTTTAGAGAGCATATATATATATATATATATATATATATATATATATATATATATATATATATATATATATATATATATATATATATATATATATATATATATATATATATATATATATATATATATATATATATATATATATATACCACGCAGACTGGCAGCACATGCTTGCCGATTACAATTTTCTAACTTGTATTTGTAAAGGAGACCGCACATCTTGGTGATGAATTGTCCTCACCGCATTTCTTTGTTATCATTAATACATTACCGAGCTTCTTGGATATCATGTACAGTACTTTCTTACCTGTTACAGTATATTTACACTAATAAATTACGAAATTATTTTAATTTCATCCGCCTGCATGTTAAAGTGCTGGAAAACAGTAAGAAGATAAAATAAAAACATTACGGTGCTCCATGGATGCGGTACTCTAAGGGCAAGCGCCCTCCATGTTAGGCGCGCTACACCCTAGTATTCGTACCTCACGGCTTGAACAATATGGCGGCCGATTTGACAGCTGAGGCCACGAAAACTGCCTTCACTCACCAGTACAGCGCGTTCGGGGCTGTGGGCCCCTCCACCCTTAATACTTCCACGTATATATATATATATATATATATATATATATATATATATATATATATATATATATATATATATATATATATATATATATATATATATATATATATATTTTTTTTTTTACGTCATTGCCTGTTGCGCCGGTAGGCATCTTCCTGGTGGGTCCTGATGGTCGGCCCAAGGCTTCTTCCAGGTGGGGCCTGATGGTCGGCCCAGCCCGTTCTGGCGCATGCGAGTGTTTATAGTGGCGCCATCTTGCATTGGCTCATGCTGCCCCCCGGAACTCGTTCTTGATTCGCTTGGACGGCTTCCTCTAGAGTCCGGGCTGATGGGTGGTCTTCAGGACAGCATGTGGGTAGTTTTAAGCCACTCGGCGGTGACTGAAAAATCCGAGTGGTAGCGTGGGGATTCGAACCCGCGTAGTCCATCACGCGGTGAATGTGAGCCCAGTACGCTACCAGTTCGGCCACCGCCTATATATATATATATATATATATATATATATATATATATATATATATATATATATATATATATATATAAATATATATATATATATATATATATATATATATATATATATAGATATATATATATTTCAATGACCTCGAATCAGGACTGAAATCCACAATATCGAAATTTGTTGATGACACCAAGGTGAGTGGAAAGGCCCTTACAAAGACCGACTGCGAAATCATTCAGAAAGACCTCAATTAAATTATCGAATGGTCGGAAAAATGGCAAATGTCCTTTAATGTTGACAAATGCAAAATCATGCACATTGGGTCCAGAAATAATAGGTAGAAATACTTTTTTTTTTTTTCTACGTCGCGGCCTATTGCGCCGGTAGGCTTGTTCCCGGTGGTTCCTGATGGTCGGTCCAAGGCTTCTTTCCGGTGGGTCTTGATGGTCGGCCCAGCCCGTTCTGGCGCAGGCGAGTGTTTATAGTGGCGCCATCTTGCATTGGCTTAAGCTGAGCTCCCGGAGCTCATCTTTGATCC
>NW_026111024.1:0-44646 GCF_024679095.1 Eriocheir sinensis | reverse complement strand
TTTTTAAATTGTATTATGGTGACAATCTTAAGTTTACAGTAACTGCGCTGTAATTGCTTTCATTGTCAGTTAAGAAATTGCTAACTCAATATGCCATCCAACCTGAGAGCTTGCGAAGTATGTTGCGAGAAGCTCGCTCCTAAGTATTTTAGAAACTCCTCTGCTTGTCGCTTCTGCGTTAGCGACCGTAAGTACGACGATTTGAAAATGAAATATGACATTTTAGAAAAACAATACGAATCCCTGAAGGAGTTTGTTGCGGCCAACATAGTTGTGCCGCAGACTAGCGACACTGCCCCTTCTTTGCCCAACCCGACCGTACCGACCTATGCCCAAGTCACGAGAAATCCGAGTACCGAAGCACCTGATGATGGTTTCATTCCTGTAAGGAATGGAGCCAGGCCTTATACGCCAAGAAGAATGTTGGAACTCACGACCTTCAATCGATGTGATATTTTAAAGGAGAAAGTTGATGAGGAACACGAAACCCGGTTGCTTGGCGATTTCATGATCAGAGGTCAGTTAACAGAATTTTGCGGTCGTGCTTCATATAAGAAACGTAAGCGCACGTGTTTCCCCGGTATAGTTGTAGATGGCATCACTGCGGCGCGCGACGATGTTATGACCGGCTCAGACCAAGACTCACTGTTCGTCATCCATGTCGGAACGAACGACGTAAGGGCCAATCGTTCAGAAGAATTAATGGAAAAGTATCGTAGAGTGATCCGACAATTCAAGGAAAAAACAAACATAATGATATCTGGTATCCTCCCGTGGATGAGAGAAAGTAACGCCTTTTACAGTAAAGCTTTCAGCACTAACAACCGACTAAAGTCATTATGTGCTCAAGAAAATGTCGAGTTTGTGAACTTTTGAAATAACTTCTATGGTGCAAATGACTTGTACGAACGCGATGGTGTGCACCTAAATCCCGTCGGGGCGGCTCGACTTGAAAGACTCCTTAGTGAGCAGGTGTCACTTTTTAGAGCACAAAAAAAAAAATAATAATAATAATAACAGCGAACCCCGACAGAGAACGCCACGTAAACAGTCAAAGGACCACCAACCAATCCCACCATGACCATATAAACGAGTGTTACGTAAACGCCCACAGCATTCGAAATAAATTCACAGACCTGGAGGAACTTGCTGCAACGGAAAACTTCCACATTATCGCCGTCGCGGAGTCACGGTTAAATACAAATAACAGAGATTTTATTGCGGAATTTAATTTACCCGGCTATTCAATTTTTCTTTGCGACAGAGAAAACAGAGTTGGTGGTGGCGTCGTCTTATATATTCCTGCTGGTTTAAATCCACGTGTTATCAGTGTAGGAATAATAAATAATATAGACACCGTTTTCGTAGAAATTAAAAACCGTTCAAGTAAATTAGTTGTTGGCATTGTTTATAGACCTCCAAACCAAGCAATGCAAATAGAAAGAAAACTGTTCGAACAAATTTCTAACATGCAATCAATTTGAAGCTGTAATTATGGGAGACATTAACTTACCAGTAAAGAGTTGGGGAGACACGTTAAATATACACTCAGGTCAGATCTATACAGTAACTCATTAGAAAGTGCGCTTTATCTGCATGTGCATAAACCAACTCGCGAAAATAACATCATCGATCTTGTCCTCACAACTAAAGAAAGCCTAGTTAGTGATCTCAATGTTGGTACAGAATTCAGCGACAGCGATCATCGAATGATTTCGTTTAAGATAAAAATCAAAGAGGACATGTAAACGAGTGAAGAAAGAATACCTGATTACCGACGTGCGGATTTTGACAAACTAAGAATTTTACTAACGAATGCAGACTGGAGCTAAATTTCTGCAGCCTCAGATATAAATAAAGCTTGGGAAACATTCACAGGAACTTTAAGTAGAGCCGTGAATTTATGCGTACCATTCCGTAAAAGACGACCAGCAGCCAACTGGAAGCCTCAGTGGTGGAACAATCAACTCAAACGCCAAATTAAGAATAAAAATCGAGCCCGTCGCAAATACTTGATTACAAATAATGAAACAGACAAAATTGATTTCCAAAGATTACGCCGAGAATCAAAAAGAATCACACTTCTCAATAAAAGAAACCTAGAGCTTCATATTGCAAGCACCAACAAAACATATCCCAAAGAATTTTTGCCTACGCAAGAAATAAAAAAGTTCTCACCCCCAGTATTGGCCCAATAGCAACTGGAAATGGCGAATCCACAAATGATGATAAAGAAATCGCTAATATATTGAATGATTTTTTGGACTCCGTTTTTGCAAAAAAAATCTTATCCGAAAGGCAACCGGAAGCCCCTAGATATATTGATGAGTAGTATTAGCGACATTGTAGAAAGTGATATAGTACAAATTATCGATAATATTAAAGTAAACAAAACGCCCGGCCCAGATAAAATATCCCCGCGTATTCTATACCCTAGAAAGGTATTCCCTAAAATTTTAACGTTCCGTATACGTGCCAATTGGAATCACTGTAGGAAAAAATATAAATAAAATATAAGGACATGTTTTATTGATTAATGAAATTCTGGTACAAAAAAAGTTTTCCGGAGTAATACTGGCTATGTTTTATACTAAAAAAAAAAAAAAAAAAAATCTGTCTTTTAGATCATTGAAAAAAATATATATATTTTGAGATTTTTTTTTTCAAAAATAAATAAGTAAATAAATAAATAAATGTGCCCACACTAAACTAGAATGATGTTAGATGCCCCAGTCTGCCTCTCATCCCTGGGCTGCACAGCAATCATGGTGCCTGGAATGAATAGAAGTGGGTGATTCCAATTGGCGTCACTGTAGGAAAAAATAAACATAAAATATAAAGACACGTTTTATTGATTTTAAATGGTACTCTGGTACAAAAATAAGTGATCCGGACTTCTACTAGCTATGTTTTATAATAACAAAATAAAAAATCTGACTTTAACTTACCAGTTATTCTTAGAGGGGGAGGGGGACATCACAAACACTCACTGAGGAGTTCCCAGCATCAGTGATTGATTCCAGTGTGATGTCTGCTGACCGAGACATCACACTGGAGGTCAGTATATTACATATGTCATCATCAGGAATTGGTCGCGTTCGTTTTGTGGCCATGACTCAACCCGAAAAAAAAAAAAAAAAAAACGTATAAAATATATAAAACTTGGTTTAGTGTATGGGTCAGGTTTACTGATCAGCAATTTTTACTCACTGCAACACTCGGAAAAATCGCGCCAATTGATCTAACATAACAGAACATAAATTATGACTACTTTCCTTCACACTTTTTTTTTTTATCTAAAAACGATTCG
Source organism: Eriocheir sinensis (assembly GCF_024679095.1). NCBI lineage: Eukaryota > Metazoa > Arthropoda > Malacostraca > Decapoda > Varunidae > Eriocheir > Eriocheir sinensis. Next base: position 41,336 of record NW_026111024.1, on the reverse strand, counting down.
GGTATACTGTGGTAGCCCTGCGGGTAACCCTAACCCTCTTCTTGGTAGCTTTGGTAACCATCCGGGTAACTCAAATTACGACATACCACGCGGAGCAGTCCCTCGTCGCCAGCCATCCCTTATCACCAACATCAGCGCCCCACCACCACAGCGACTCGGGCGTTATCTCCCCGAGGACGAAGTGAGTATGGAAACATTGTTGGACCATCAAGCCGCCAGCCCTGTCCCTTCTCGCTAAGACAATTAGCGGCCTATTAGCGGGCCCATGCGTTACAAACAGTAGCGATAGGAGAAGTCATTAATCATCAGCGCCACTCTACACCGAAGCAAGAAAGATGTAGTTTAAGTGACACCTCTCACATCATTAGTCATCAGCGACACCTGACACCTGACTCCGAGGCGAGGAAAATGAGAACAGACAACGCCCATCTGACCTTTCCCCCTACAGTGTCGGGCATACTAATTAGCCTCCAGCCCCACGGAAGAAACGCCAGAGAGTGTCACAGCTACGTCACGCTGTTAGAAGCCAATCACAAGGCTCCGAAGAACCTACGAAAGCTGAGCGTACAGTAGCAACAAATCACAAGGCCCCGTGGGAACTCACTGAAACAGAAGACCCACCCACGAGACGCGAAAGGTACCTGAGCCCCTCCTACGCCAGGACAAACGCCAAACCTAGGGCAAGCAGTAATCTAGGCCACACCTCGTAGGTCCTATAATCACCCTTCGAGCTCCTCCCTCATCCTCGTCGCAGACTGCGTATAAAATAGGGAGCATCAGCCAGAGAACAGCTCCAGAGCAGCTACAGAACAAGAACAGAACAAAGCTCCACTCACTCGCGACAAGCAGAAGCGGCAAGAAGCAGCAAGACACAAGAAATCAAGAAAGAAGGACTCAAGCCAAAAGTCACGAAAGAAGAATTCAAGAAAGAAGGACTCAAGCCAGAAGTCACAAAAGAAGAACTTAAGAAGAAGGACTCAAGCCAAAACTTACGAAAGAAGAACGCAAGAAACAAGAGCTCAAGAAAGAAGAACTCAAGAAACGAAGAGACAAGATAGAAGAAACGTGTCACGTTCAAGTCCTGCTCCTCACCCAAGATGCTGTCTTCTGTATTGTTCGTGAGTAGAAGTGTGAGCTGTGTAGGTTAAGGTCCAGTGCGGCATAAATTAGGAATTGTTAGGAATTGTTAGGAATTTGTTAGGATTTATTATTGTGTACTATTGTATGTTACAGGAACAGTGATTACTGTCTTCATTTCTCATATTATTGTGTTCATATTATTGTGTTTGTGTTATAACGCCGTGAGTCAGTATCGTGACAATACTCGCGCCACTATACAAGGCGAAAGAAGTACCGTGCGTTTCTGAACGCTTTCAATTTATTATTTAAATAAATATATTAGTTTATACATCTTTAAATATCCCAGAACTTACGTGCTTCGGCACACGCTACCTTGTAACCTCAGGCGAGCCCATATAACAAGGGTTGGGTTGCTACAATACCTGTGCCAATTGGATACACAACTACTTACCATACCTAGAAACAAATGTGGAGCACTGACGCACACCCTTCCCCTACGAGAGCAAGTGGAATACAGAGGATATAAACATCAAATGTTGCAAAATACCCATTGCTGTGTGAACAATGCGCGCGAAAATTAGAAACACGCAAGTGTGTGATTCCAAATGGCACAGAAATACCCTTCTAGGGTTAAAGAGGCAAAACATCAGATCAGCAAGCCCCTCTTGAACATATTCTCAAAGTCGCTAAACACAGTAAAAGTACCACTAGAATGGAAACTCGCTAACGTAACTCCTATCTTTAAAAAAGGCGACAAGTCACAACCAGGTAATTATCGACCGATCAGTCTAACGTCAATCGTGTGCAAAGTTTTGGAGACGATCATTCGCGGAAAAAATGGTAAAGCTTTCTTAAGATAACAGACTAATTAAGGATTCGCAACATAGTTTTCGAAACAAACGTTCCTGTTTGACTAACCTTCTCGATTTCTTCAACTACATCTTTAATGTGTAAGATGAAAGCCAATCAGTAGACATTATATATTTGGACTTTCAGAAAGCATTTGACAAAGTCCCTCACAACCGCCTCCTTAGTAAATTGCAAGCTCACGGTATAACTGGTAATATTCATAAGTGGCTCAAAGGCTATCTTACCGACCGTAAACAGAGAGTTGTTATGAATGGTATATCATCTGAGTGGCGAGACGTCAAAAGCGGTGTTCCACAGGGGTCGGTGTTGGGACCTGTTCTGTTTTAGTGTATGCAAATGACATTGACGAGGGCTATCGTAAAATATCGAAATTTGCCGACAACACAAAAATATCCAGCAGAGTCACTACGATAACAGATAAAGAAAAATTCAACGCTGATATCGAACGTTTAAGTAGTTGGGCACGAACATGGCAAATGGATTTCAATATTGAAAAGTGCAAGGTTATGCATATCAGAATCAACAAAAAAAAAGGTGTCTGTTTCTGTTGAACTATCAATCAACTTACTTAATTTTCTCCTCCTCCTACTCTTCGTCCTCCTCCTCGTCCTCCTCTTTCTCTTCCTCCTTAACCTTCTCTTCTTCCGTCTCTTCTCTTCGACCTCTTTCTTCTCTTCCTCCTCATCTTCCTCCTCATCTCCCTCTTCCTCCTCTTCCTCCTCCTTCCCCTCCCCCTTGCACACTGTCTTCTTCCCCAAGTTATCAGACGCAGTAGTGGATAGATCTGTGGCGCACGTCGATCAGGTGGCGCGAAGTTATGTCCAGGTATGAAAAGTTGCGTTGGCTGTGGGCGGGGAGGGGCGTCCGTGGGGTGTTCTGCGGGGCGTCGCGTCTTGTTTGCTGATAACAGGCGATGCTTCAGCCAATTGTCAGGCTGCTGCCGCCCCTGGACACTCGTGGGTGGCAGCTGCAAGGGGAAGGAGACGTGGCAGGAGGGCGATAATCAGAAGTATTTGAAGGACGCAGTTTGGAGAGGCGAAGGGTTAAAAAAGCGGGGAGCCGGAGTGACGAAGTGCCCGGGGATGTTGCTCGTAATCAGCTGAGAGAGGTACTTAACGCCACACGTCTGTCTTGCAGGGCCTGTGAGGTGACTGGCAACAAGCATGTCTGGCCGCCTGATGGGCTGCCCGGCTGACGTGGAGTGCCGCCCCGACGTTCTCCCTTCTTCGGTAAGTAGATTCTACTGTCATATTTGGCGCCTGAAGGGTAAATGTCCAGAGAGTTGCCCATCTCACCGCGGTACTTCTCACCCTAACCATGGGTTAGATCTCATAATTCTATGCATTTTGAACCCCATATACATGCCTCGCAAATTGATAGAATCGCTGCTAGCGATTTTTGAAAAGTTAGTGAGTTTTTTGCGGCCGCCTCGGGGCGTCACTGGGGGGACTGGGATACTTTGTTCCGCCGCCTCCAAAATACGATATTACGCCTCCATATTGTACCAAGGGACGAAATACATGTCCTTAACTATAATATGAAGGCGGAAAAACAAAGTAAACAAAAGTGGTAAAGGTAGTGAAAAGCATATTATACGTACGCGCGATGTGTTTTGATGGCGTCCATATTGGGAAATGAGCAGTGTTGCCAACGATCCGGTTAGCGATGGTACGCTTGGTTAGCTATGGTACGCTTAGTTAGGCATTAGCCCACGCATGTGAGACAGGTCCACCACGCGTGGCTATTTTTTTTTTTTAGAACACGCACCTTTACCTAATACTATACCCGGCCCAAACCTTCACAAAAGCCTTTGGGTAAAGGTGCGTGTTCTAAAAAAAAATAACCACGCGTGGTGGACCTGGTCTCACATGCGTGGGCTAATGGCTAACTAAGCGTACGAACGCTAACCTAGCGTACCACCGCTAACCGGATCGTTGTCAACGCTGCTCACATCGCAATGGCGTCGCCATGTAAACACACCCCGCGTATGTATAATATGCCTTTTCACTACCTTTACCACTTTTTCATTACTTTTAAGTTTTTCCCCCTTCATATTATGGTTAAGGGACATGTATTTCGTCCAATTAAGTACAATATGGAGGCGTAATATCGTATTTTGGGGGCGCGGAGTGATTTTCAATAATTACCATAACACTAACTTTTCAAAAATCGCTAGCAGCGATTCTATCAATTTGCGAGGCAAATATGGGGTTCAAAATGCATAGAATTATGAGATCTAACCCATGGTTAGGGTGAGAAGTACCGCGGTGAGATGGGCAACTCTCTGGACATTTACCGCCTGAAGTATATGGCGATGCCGGGCTGTGACGGATGGATATGTACACTTGAGCTGTGTGGGTGAGTTGTGGAGGCGTGTGGGGGTGGGGGTGGTAGTGTTAGGGGGATGCGTTGGTGGGTAGCAGTGTGGGGGTGTGGAGGCCTTGTGTGTGTGGAAAGGGCGTGGACGTGTGGGTTGACGTGGAGGGGGATGAGGAAGAGCTGAATTGTGCTCTGAGGGGGAGATGAGATGAGGGGAACACACACACACACACACACACACACACACACACGGCAGCAGCGGTGACCTAAGCCTTCCCCACGGGAGCATGCATTACCCTCAAGCTTTAGTATTCCAATATGTATAAATCCGGCCCGTAACAGCGGCCCGTCACTCCTCGCTATAAATACAGGCGGCACCTTCGAGTGGCAACATTTCAGCCAGCAGATGGGCGGGGGTTCGGCTCCCGTCAGCACCGCCAGAGGGCAGCACTGAGGCGAGTCGAGCTGCGTGCCGACCCTTTGAAGCCTTGACTAAGAATAATAAAACCCAAAGGGGACAGACTAAGAGAAACTATGGTTCATCAGCTTCACATCGTACCTTAAAAATACCCATGAACACCTGTTAGGCATAAGTAAGGAGGTGCGAGCTTTGTTATACTGGAATCTAATCTTATACTTGGCTAAAACTATCACCGCTTTTCTATTCGACTTACTAAAGACCTTCACTTGACCAGCTCTTGACCAGACAAGGGGAGGAAGTAGGGGGAAGCGGATCGTATTGAGAGAAAGGCGGCGGTGTCTCTCCCGCGTGTGTTGTGTCGTGTGTAGTGTCGTGAACTTTATCGTCATCTGCGTCATCCGTCACCGATCACTCTCCACGGCCCGTCAGGACTATAGATGAAGGTATGGTGAATATTTTGAGCCTATCTATGTGTCACTTTCTCCTATGGTAGCTGTGTAATTTGCTCATTTCAACGAACATCTTCATTTTCATTCACTGTTGGGCAGCCATCACGCGTTACGAAGGTGGAGGAGGATGGGTTCACAGCATCCCTCCTGTGTTATTGACTCCCTTGGTTTATGTCCGTAGCGAGCGTTGCATTTCTCTTGTCTTAATCGTTCAACATCCTCACCATAACTTGTCCGTCGGTATTTGCCGTCATTCAAAGTGGTAGTTAGAGAGCTGGTTGACGTTTAATCACAATATTGAGTACAAAAGGTTTGAGTGTTTAATTATATTTGGATTACCATGCCAATGAACCAATGGGGGCTCTTAAGTTGCACATTCCTGGGGTTAAGACTAGGGTTTCCTTCCCGGGATCCCGTGATCCCGGGATCCCGGGATCCCGGCCATAAATGGGCTTTTTTTTCCTTCCCGGGAAATTTACGAAATCCCGGGAAATCCCGGGATACTTTTTTTTTTTTCTCTCTTATGTCGGCTACAAAATACGAAAATGTATGAGAGAGAGAGAGAGAGAGAGAGAGAGAGAGAGAGAGAGAGAGAGAGAGAGAGAGAGAGAGAGAGAGATGCCTGGGTTAGGACTTGGGAGCGAGACAGCGATGGGCTAAATCAGCTGTACGAGAACAGTACGTGTCGGACTGTCGGCCCGACACGTACTGTTCTCGTACACTTCTGGCAGTGAGTGAGCTTAGTCTATTCTGTTCCATCCCTGTGTAAAGGTGTGTACTGTGTAACGTGTGTTAATTTTGTAATGTGAAAGGAGTTGGTGTGGCCTGCTTCATGCTAATTGCTATCATAATAATTTCTTTGTTCTAACCATAATTCTACTTCGGTGGCTGAGCCAGTAAATAAATAATAGTGTAAAAACAAAACAAAACAAAAAATAAGTCGCCTATTCGTCATATCTGTGTCTTTGAATGTGAGTTCTTTATTGAGTTTTCGTGTTACAGACTACAAATATGGGGTCTGTATCATGGATATGATTATGTGACATGAACATCATCCTTATAGTGATTATAGAGAATGTTTTTTTTTTTTCTTCTTCAGGTGATTTACTGAATTACGTATCTGACTCTACATAACCATTAAAATGGCAGACGAGGCAGAAGCAACAACCAGTACTGAGTCTTATGCTTGGAAATATTTTGAAAAACTTAAATGTGAAGAATCATCGCGATGTAGAAAGTGTCTTGCAGTTATAAAGTGCAGAGGATGGTCTACTAGTGGTATGATTCGTCACCTCAAGAGCAAACACTCAATTGAAAAAACAGAAAATCTCAAACGTCCTTCAGACAAGTCTCCTCATAAAGATGCGAGTGAGGTGAAAAGGAGTTCTGTGCAAAGGAAAATGACTGTTTTTTTGAAGAAGGAGGAGACGAAAGAAGAAATCGTTGGGAAGCTAGCTGCAGTAGATGGATTTTCCATAAATGCCATCGCCAAGAGTGAGTTCATAAAGACATCAATGCTTGCAAGGGGATACAAATTGCCTCAAAGTCCAACTCTTGTTATGGATCTTGTACATAAGCAGTACAACGTTGCAAAAGAAAGGGTGATATTTGATATTAACAAAAGGAGACATGTTGGGGTTAGGTTTGGATTATCTCTTGATGAGTATACTTCACTAAAAAACAAGAGGTACATGAACATAAATTTACATACTAGTGACACCTTTTGGAATTTAGGAATGGTTAGAATCACAGGTTCACTACCAGCAGAGACTGCTGTTGAGGTAGTTGAGAATAAGTTAGCCGATTTTCAGGTAAACTTGGAAAGAGATGTAGTTGCATGTGTAACTGATGGAGCCAGTGTCATGGTTAAGTTTGGCAAACTGATTAAGACCTGTCATCATATGTGTTATGCTCATGGAATACATCTTGCTGTTTGCGATGTTCTCTACAAGAAAACAAATGATAACTTAGTTAGTTTGGAAAGGAGAAATGTTACCTATCTCCAAGAAGAGGAAGCAGATGATGTGGAAGCTGTGCAAGAGGAAGAAGAGTTCAGTGGTATGATTGAGGTGGTATCAGATGAGGATTTGGAAAATATTAGGTTAGAGGATCTGGAAGATGATGAAGAAGGGAACATTGATTTGTCTGTCACAATCAACAAAGTCAGAAAAATTGTGAAGATGTTCAGGAAATCACCCACAAGAAATGAGAAGCTGCAGAGGTATGTTGTTAGTGAATATGGCAAAGAACTGATGCTAAAGCTCGACTCTAAGACAAGGTGGAACAGCTTGCTAGACATGCTAGAGCGATTCCTGAAAGTAAAAAACTCAGTTGCTAAAGCTATGATTGACTGTAATATGGAAATGAACATCACAAATGGGGAATTAAAAGTGCTCAATGACTTAGTAACAGCACTGCAACCAGTAAAACTAGGGGCAGAGAGGATGGGATGCAGAGGTACAACTATTCTTACTGCTGAAGGTGTGTTTTCATTCATGTTGAAAGAACTGAATGAACAACAGTCATCATTTTCGATGAAACTGCAAAATTCTCTCAACAACAGAATAAATGAAAGGAGGAGTGCGGTTCTCGTAGGCCTTATGAAATACCTGCATTGTGGGAAGGCTTATAACAACTGTGAGGAAAGATTAGCATTACCCCGTAAGTCTGCCATCGTGGAGTCAGCTAAACAGTTGTTAGGAAGACTGTTCCAAGTAAGTGATGAAGAAACTACAACTAGTGATAATGTGGAAACATCTGTAAATCAACAAAATTCACTCACTGATAAACTCCAGGCAGCCATAGATCAGATTCAGACACAAAGTAAAAAAAGAAATGAGTGTAACTACATTGCGAAGGAATTTAGTGTATTTGAGGCAACTGGGGACAGAACACAGAATTTAGAGAAATTGTTCCAGGCTCTCAACTCTGTACCACCAACGTCTGTTGAATCGGAAAGGGCTTTTTCAGCAGCTGGTCTTTTTATTACCAAACTAAGATCAAAGCTCAGTGATCACAGTATTGACTGTTTGTGCTTTTTGAAAAGTTATTTCAAGAACAATTCTTAGGGTGTATGACTGCATTTGCAGCTGTCTGATTTTTTTTTTTTTTTAACAGGTCATTCCATACTCTAGCATTGAGTGCTTAAATTCCCACTCCCCTCTTTTTTGTTTGCCACGTCTGGAGAGTTAGGCCTAAATTCAAAATATTCTTCTTATAATTTGGTATGTGCATTACGGAATTTTCATTTTCTTGAGCTTTATTTGAATTTAATGGGAAAATACCAGATAATATCTACTTTTCTTTAAATTCAGGGCATTTCGGAACTTTCAGTGTTTTCATTTATTTATTTATTCATATATTAGTTTTTGGAATATGATGTCCTAATTATTTTACCCATGTTATTGAATATATGCAAAAGATATTCCATAGTTTCATTTTCTGTGTTGTTTACAAATTACAATATTGTGGAACATGGTAGCTTGATGGGGGTCAGTGGAGGTGGTCAGTGCCACTGGCCAAGCTTCTATATGGATATGGTAATATGCAAATATTCATATTCTATACATATAAGGAAACTCCATGTCATTTAAAATACTTTCTTCATACTTTCACACGGTAAGTAGTTACGTAGTTTCTCTGTCTTTTTTTTATACTCTAAGAGTCGCTCGTTACTAAAAAAAAAAAAAAAAAAAAAAGTCCAACTGAGGTTCACTTACGAATTATAATAGAGCCCATTATCTGCTACGGGAAATCCCGGGATCCCGGGAAAAGTCTGGATTTTTCCCGGAATCCCGGGATGCCATAAAATCCCGAAAACAGGAAACCCTAGTTAAGACCCTAAGGGCCTCAAATGTTGACCTCAAAATCAATTTAAAAATAATATCGAGTACAACGTCTGTTTCAAGTAATTTTAACTTGATTCACCTCTCAAACTAAAATGATGCAACTTAAGACACCGAAATCCCTGGGGTTACTAATTAAGACGCGTACTAATTAAGGTCCAATTAACGATTTATTTAAACTTTTGAGTACAAACAAAATTCTTTTTGCAAATGTTCACTTGGTAACTACTGACATCATTTCCACAACTTAAGACCCTGATTTTCCTGGGGTTTGCAGATAAGACAGGGGATTTGGACCCTTAAGGGTATCAAGACCTTCAAATCTGAGTTTTAACAAAAGGGAGAGTACATAAATTATAAGTAGATGAATGTTAAAACATTACTTACAATGAACAAAAATACAATTTAAGACACCGAAATCCCTGGGGTTACTAATTAAGACGCGTACTAATTAAGGTCCAATTAACGATTTATTAAAACTTTTGAGTACAAACAAAATTCTTTTTGCAAATGTTCACGTGGTAACTACTGACATCATTTCCACAACTTAAGACCCTGATTTTCCTGGGGTTTGCAGATAAGATGGGGGGGGGGGATCCAAAGTAGGTCTACGGTGGGGAAGAGGGGATCGTGGTTGGTGGTTCGGGTTTCTGCTCAGGACTGGAAGCTCCTGGCCCTTTGTGACGGGGGACATGTCATTAAATGGGGATTCACTAGCCTTAAGTTCCGAATTTTCAAACAGATATGCTACTCTGATCAGGAAAACCGAACTACACTATCATTCCTCTCATCATTACATCAATAGATTATAGTATAGCATTCGATTCCGTGAAAAGAGAAACACTCGTTGAAGCGTTAATGCACTTTAAAATCCATCCCAAGATCATAACGGCTATTACAAATATTTACACAAATGATAAAACAATGGTAAGAATGGGAGAACTGGAAAAAGAAATTAATATACAAAGTGGAATCAGACAAGGTTGCACAGGATCCACTGTTTTATTCAAGTTTGTGACATATTTGATTATGGATGAATTTTTTATGACAACAGACCATCATCTATTCTATAACACTGTATAGAGCGAGAACAAACTGCCTGCCATTATTTGACAGAAAAAGACACCAACACCAAGACACTACATGCAGGATATGCGACCAGACGGAAGAGACATTGGAACATTTCCTATTGGATTGCACAGGATACCAAGATATTAGGCAAGAAAATAAAGCACTACAACAGCCATACACAGAAAATAGAACTGAAATTATCGGCAAATTGTTATTTGAGGAGGCAAATATAGAAAGCACAAAGGAAACACTAAGCAAAATGTGGAAACTAAGAACTCAACAATTTAAAAAAAAAAATCTTATCTAAATTACTAAAGAGTAATATCAAATAAATAAATAAATAAATAAGAGCACAGCACAGCAAGGAACACACTCAATCAAGAAAACACTGATAAGGTGGCGCCGCTTCTCGCTAGGCAAAGCCACCGCCCAACTGAACTGAACTGACTATGCCCAATCATCGTCATCGTCATCATCATCGGATGACTCCATTTCTCCCGGCAGAGGATCATGATCTTCATCGTCATCATAATTCACAAGTCCCTCAGCAGTCCGTATGTGCCATTGTGCCATCTCCTTTACACATTGAGAGTGGTACCGGTGTCAGAGGAAACGAGAAGACATACTCGAGGTCAATCTCATTCGTTGCTGCTATGAATGCCAGACGACCAAGCAGCTCACTGGTACATTTAAGCTGTGCCTCTTTTGAGTTTTTGCTGGCTTTACGATTGGCTACACACTCACTAGCGAAAGTGCGGAGAGGATTTTGCGGATTGGTTTCTCAAAACGTGCGGCACTGTCAAGACATTCTTTGACGAAACTTTCATGCCTCTTCTTGCCTTCTTCTGGTATGTTTAACAACGATGTGCTCACAGCATCTGATGCGTTCTTTCCAGTGCTGATGTTGATAAGCGGTAAGCTTGGATCCAGTGTGAATGGATTGACACAGGACTCGATCTGACTGATAACCTTCTGTAGATCGCTGTTGTCTCTCTTTATTCTGGAGGGATGTAAATCAGTTTGTGTATCTCTGGTGTTACCCATATCAACCATAGAGACTGTACGTACATGAGGGTCCAAACCGCCTGTCTTATCTGCAAAGCCCAGGAAAATCAGGGTCTTAAGTTGTGGAAATGATGTCAGTAGTTACCACGTGAACATTTGCAAAAAGAATTTTGTTTGTACTCAAAAGTTTTAATAAATCGTTAATTGGACCTTAATTAGTACGCGTCTTAATTAGTAACCCCAGGGATTTCGGTGTCTTAAATTGTATTTTTGTTCATTGTAAGTAATGTATTTAACATTCATCAAATTATAATTGATGTACTCTCACTTTTGATAAAACTCAGATTTGAAGGTCTTGATACCCTTAAGGGTCCAAATCCCCTGTCTTATCTGCAAACCCCAGGAAAATCAGGGTCTTAAGTTGTGGAAATGATGTCAGTAGTTACCAAGTGAACATTTGCAAAAAGAATTTTGTTTGTACTCAAAAGTTTAAATAAATCGTTAATTGGACCTTAATTAGTACGCGTCTTAATTAGTAACCCCAGGGATTTCGGTGTCTTAAGTTGCATCATTTTAGTTTGAGAGGTGAATCAAGTTAAAATTACTTGAAACAGACGTTGTACTCGATATTATTTTTAAATTGATTTTGAGGTCAACATTTGAGGCCCTTAGGGTCTTAACCCCAGGAATGTGCAACTTAAGAGCCCCCATTCGTTCATTGGCATGGTAATCCAAATATAATTAAACACTCAAACCTTTTGTACTCAATATTGTGATTAAACGTCAACCAGCTCTCTAACTATGGTATAGGAAGGTATGGTGAATGTGTTAAGCTTCTCTGTGACATTTCCTCCCGTAGTTATGTGTGTATGAAGAGATTTAGTTTTCTTAAGTAATCGTTGGAAATCCTCGCCATCACTCATCGTTCACCATTTATATTTGATAACAAGGATAGAGAAAGGTATGGCGAGTGTTCTAAGTGCGTGTATGTGTTATTAGGTCCAGTTAAGTATGTATATATGGCATGAGTGAAATAATGGCCTAGGCGCTCTGTAATACCTTGTGTCGGGGAAAGTGTGTGTATGTGTGTGTGTGTGTGTGTGTGTGTGTGTGTGTGTGTGTGTGTTAGGCTTACGAATACCTTGGGTGATGGGTTTTATAAGAGAGAGAGAGAGAGAGAGAGAGAGAGAGAGAGAGAGAGAGAGAGAGAGAGAGAGAGAGAGAGAGAGAGAGAGAGAGAGAGAGAGAGAGAGATGGCCTTTGTGTTATGCAACGGGAATGTTAACCCTTTCACGCACCAAAAGTTTAAAAGTCAAAGAGAAACTGTTCCTTAGATAACAAAGGAAGGAAGGGAGAGAGATAGAGTGCCTGCGTCAGGAAATTGATAGAATATGCATGTGAAGAACGGATGGAATAGAGAATGAACGGAAAGAAAGAAGGAAGGAAGAACGGAAGGAAGGAAGAACGGAAGGAAGGAAGAACAGAAGGAAGGAAGGCAATGAATGAACAATAGTACCTAAGTGATAAGATATGCAGTGTAGATCACTATTATGAGGAAGTGAAGAAGAACCAAACCCACGGATAAAGTAACCGAGGGGGAAGGGTACGGAATATTGAAGAGCAGAAACCACAACGTATGCCTTTCTTTGTACCCAGCTAAGCGCTTATCCGTATGACTTAGGATAAATGAGAAGTGAGGATTCGAACTGTTGATGTGTTTTGGGGTTGAGGAACACGAGGAAGATGAGTTTGAGGAGGGAACGATGAAAGAAGGTCGTTAAAGGGTTAGTTAGAGGAGTGAGGATAAGAACTGTAGATGTGTTTTAAGAGGCTGAGGAGCACGAGGAAGTAGAGGTTGAAGAGGGAACGATGAAAGAAGTTAGTTAAGGGTTGGGGGAGTGAGGATATGAACTGTAGATGTGCTATAGGAGGCTTGGGAACACGATGAAGGAAAGGTTAAAAAGGGAACGATGTAGGAGGTTAGTGAAGCCGGTAACACCTCTGAATATATACGACTACAAGACCTAGAGATCCTGGAGTGACCTGACGAAAGAGTAGTTGAGAATAAGGCGACGGAGGAGCAGTTAGCTTGACAATATTGGCAGAAGACAGTACGGGAAGCAATACTGCGGTGGCTTTTCAAGAGGTAGAGGACAGCCAATAGGAGGAAGGGAGATGATTACATGAAAAGTCTTAGTAGTATAGTCTTCATAGACATTTCGATGCACTATCACACGCATGCGACATGACTCGTAGGCATTGTGTTGGGCATTTCCATGTATAGTTTTATGACCCTGGTGGTAGTGTGACAAAGCTTCTGTACCATGAGCGTGAGGAACACTCTGGAGAACCCGACATATCATCTTTGTGGCCTAGGAAATAGTTGTTGTGACAGTTCAAAGCGTCTTAGAATACTTTTGTTTTACGTTTCGCCTTTGGCGCCAGTGTGGTGTCATCTGTCATCCGGTGTCCTAAGACATCCCATCCTTAATTTCGCATCGCGGAACCCAATCTTAACTATCTAAGAGTAACTAGGTGAAGCGTCTAACTGTAAAAAAGTACCAAGGAGGACCTAAAAAGCGATGCAAAGTGGAACAGGTCACAAGAAGAAGTGATTGTTCATATCGTAGTTATATACATACATGCGTCATCATTTGCTTTCATAATAACAAATAAACTTGGGTGGGACAGATCCCGACAAGCAGTCAACAAAAGACACGGTACCGTGTCGAAATTCATGTATCTATTCAGGATGGGATGTCTCACGATCTTGGGATGTCTCATGACACCACACCGGTAGTCTTTCTTGGTGGGCCTGATGGTCAGCTCCACCCCGTTATGGCGTAGGCAAGTGTTTATAGTGGTGCCATCCTGCTTGGCCCATGCTGCTCCCCAGAGCTCATCTTTGGTCCTCTTTTAGAGAGAATCTAAGAGTCCGTGTTGATGGGTGGCCACTCAGCGGTGATTGAAAAATTGTCAGCTTGTTTGTAGCGGCGGGCGTGACGTGAACATGCGTCTTCCTGGACGCCACGAACCACGCCAACATTCAACCGTCGCCTCCCCCGAGGCGTGTTTTTTGTAATTATTATTATTATTATATGAATCAATGAAGGTGACCCGCCGGAAAGCACGAATGGTATAAGCCAAAAGGCCCAGCGGACGACACTTCACCGAGATCGGGAAATACAGAATGAAGGAGAAAGCAAAGAATAGGAAGATGGAGAAAAATTTAGTAGGTAGCGAGCTAAGAGAGAAGAAAGGCATTCACATGTATTTTAAATGTTTCACAATTACTAGAAATAATAATCACATTAGGAAGTGTATTCCACAGAGTGACGGTCACTGGGATGAAACACCGGGAAAATTGTGATGCATTACATCGGTCGACAGACAAGGAACGGTCATTTAGCTCCAAGGAGTGTCGTGATGGTTGTGAGAGAGCAGGCAAACGACGGTGCAATGGGTGGTCGATATTAGACACAATTTTGAAAAAAATAAGACAATGATCCCACCAAGCGACGATGCCGAAGATTAATCTCGAGATTCGGAAGAAGAAATTTAATCTGGTTGAACACTCTATTCAACAGCTTTAAGTGAGACTCAGCTGCAGAAATCCAAACGGAATGACAGTACTCGAAATGAGGCAGTATGAAAGAGTAAAAGCATTTTTTTACATCATCAGAGGAATAAAGCTGACTGCACTTTTTTTATTTTTTTACAGCGAAGGAGACAGCACAAGGGCACACAAAAAAAGGAAACAACAATAAAAAAAAGCCCGCCACTCGCTGCTCCTATAAAGAATTCGAAGAGGGTGCCTGAAAGAGCAGTCAATTACGTGAGAAGAGGTGTCCTGATACCTTCCTCTTGAATGAGTTCAAGTCGTAGGCAGGAGGAAATACAGATGAAGAAAGATCGTTCCAGAGTTTACCAGCGTGAGGGATGAAAAAGTGAAGATGCTGGTTAACTTGTGCGTAAAGGTGGTGTCACACTAGCACTTTTTCCGTCGATTAATGCGATTTCCGTCGATTTTTCATCGTTCCGCATGAACTTATCGCATGAATTTGTCAGACGATCAGGATCGTTTCCGCCTGCAAATTTCCGCCTTTGTTTACATTTCCAAGACCAAGACCGAGACTTTCCGCGTGGCTTCAACCTGTCTCAAACGCTCTGCTGCAGTGACAGCCTTCCTCATCCTGGTGTCATTTCTGGCAATAAGAGGTGTCACTAACTCCAGAAGTCTGTGGTACTGGCTCTTGTCCAATCTGATCCAATTCTTCAGAGTCTCATGATCCTCTAAACTCAGCTCTTTTAACAGCCTATGGTACACACTTTCTCTTTCCCGACGACCCAACCATGAGCGCATCCATGCACGCTTTTTGGCTTGTTTAGCTCGTCTAAGTCTCACAATACACAGTATTAGGTTAAGAGCAGCGTATCTTTGCCGCAGCGTGGACTCCATGTTTGTTTACATTCCTTGGTCTGTGCCGACGGAAAGTTTCAGACGAGACACCGTTTGTGTGTGACAGGCCGCAGCCAAGATAGCGACGATTTTCAGAAAAACGACGGAAAAAGTTGACGGAAAAAGTACTAGTGTGACACCGCCTTCAGGGATTTGGGCAGTAAAGGGATGAGCTTGAGTAGAAAGTCGTGTGCGGCGCGGCCGCGGGAGGGGGGAGGGGGGGTAGGCATGCAGTTAGCAAGTTCAGAAGACCAGTCAGCTTGAAAATATCGATAGAAGATAAAAAGGGAGGCAACATGGCGGCGGAGTTAGAGAAGTAGAAGACTATCAGTAAGAGGAGGAGAGCTGATCAGACGAAGAGCCTTAGACTCCACTCTGTCCAGAAGAGCTGTGTGAGTGGAGCCCCCCTCACACGTGAGATGCATACACTATACGAGGGGGGACAAGGCCCCTGTATATGGATAGCAACTGTGCGGGGGAGAAGAACTGGCGGAGACGATACAGAACGCCCAACCTCGAGGAAGCTGATTTAGTAAGAGAGGAGATGTGAAGTTTCCAGTTAAGATTTTGAGTTAAGGATAGACCGAGGATATTTAGTGTTGACGAAGGTGACAGCTGGGAGTTGTCGAAGAATAGGGGATAGGTGTTTGGAAGATTGTTTTCAGTTCATATGTGCCTAAGAAGGGTGACCGTTCCAATCCCTCAAACTACCGCCCTATAGCTTTACTTTCCTGTCTATCTAAGGCTTTTGAATCAATCCTAAACCCGAAAGATTCAAAAGCACCTTTCCACTTCTAACCTTCTATCTGATCGCCAGTATGGATTCCGCAAGTGGCGTTCTACTGGCGATCTTCTTGCTCTCTTAACTGACTCCTGGTCATCCTCTCTTAGCCGTTTCGGTGAAACTTTCTCTGTTGCGCTAGACGTATCATAGATTTACATAGATTTACATAGAAAATCAGACCACACAGACCCCATGGTCCAGACTTGGTGGTCTGTCCTTAAACCTAAGTGATTTTACATTAATCAGAAGACTCCAAAACGTTGCATTTCTACTCTAGTTGATATTAAGTTGAAGGAAGTGACGGTCGAGCTTATTATTGAAGGAGTCAATCGTGTTACACTGGACCACTGACGGTGGAAGCTTATTCCATTCTCGCACTACAACGTTGGTGAAGAAAAATTTGGTGCAGTCTGAATTTACTTGTCTACATCTGAGTTTTACGCCATTGTTCCTCGTGCGCAAAGTGTCATCGATCATAAACAATGTTGATCTGTCTACATTCGTGAAACCATTAAGTATTTTAGAACATTCGATCAGTTTTCCTCGGAGGCGACGTTTCTCAAGAGAGAACATGTTAAGGGTAGAAAGCCTTTCTTCGTAGGATTTGTTGCGCAAGGAAGGGATCATTTTCGTTGCCCGACGCAGAACACCTTCTAATTTAGCAATATCCTTTGCATGGTGGGGAGACCAGAACTGTACCGCATATTCCAAGTGGGGTCTGACTAAACTGTTGTAGAGCGGTAGTATTACATCTTTATTCTTGAATACAAAGTTTCTTTTAATGAAGCCCAACATTCTGTTCGCTTTATTTGCTGCATCGATGCATTGCTGTGAGAATTTGAGGTTTGACGCGATTTTGACCCCCAAGTCTTTGACGCATTGAACGATTTTGAGTTTAACGCCGCGCATTTCGTATTCGAACTTCTTATTCCTCGTTCCAACTTGAAGGACCTGGCACTTGTCTACATTAAAGGGCATCTCCCATCTATCCGACCAAGCTGAAATTTTGTGCAAATCCTCTTGGAGGCTTTGCCTGTCTTCGTCAGTGAGAACCGAGTTGCCAATCTTTGTGTCGTCTGCAAATTTACTAATGCGGTTATTGAGTCCAACATCCACGTCGTTGATGTAAATAATGAAGAGCACTGGGCCAAGGACCGAGCCCTGAGGGACGCCACTAGTGACAGGCGCCCACTCTGAGTTAAATCCGTCAATCACTACTTTTTGTTGTCTGTTGCTCAACCAATTCGCGATCCATTGGTTTACTTGACCGTCAATACCTATTTGCTTTAATTTGTAAAGTAATTTATGATGCGGGACTTTATCAAACGCTTTCTGGAAATCAAGATAGACTACGTCCAGTGATTTGGTTACGTCATAAACAGTGAAGAGGTCGTTATAAAAGGTTAATAGGTTTGATAGGCAGGATCTTTTGTTTCGGAAGCCATGTTGTGAGTCCCCAATCAATGAGTGGCTTTCAAGGTAATTCACAATTTTGTCTCTAATTATGCCCTCAAGTAACTTACCTACAACCGAAGTTAGACTAATGGGCCTGTAATTACCTGGTACTTTTTTGTCTCCTTTCTTGAAAATCGGTGTCACGTTAGCCTTTTTCCAATCTGAAGGGACGATGCCTTGTCGCAAGGACATATTGAATACGGTTGTGAGGGAGGAGAGTATTTCGCTCTTTGTTTCTTTCAGCAGAGTTGGATATACTTTGTCAGGTCCAGGACTTTTATTTGTTTTAAGTGAATGGAGAGCTTTAAGGACTTCATCGGTTGTTATTTCAAAATTAGGCAATGCATGCTCGAGATTTACAATAGTACTGGTGTTGGTGGTAGCGAGAGGAAGACTGTTAGTATTAAACACCGAGGAAAAGTAATTGTTTAAGAGGTTTGCAATGTGTTGGCTGTCAGTCACTAGTGCACCGTCGCTGTTTGTTAAAGGTCCAATACCACTTTTGATCGCCTTTCTGTTGTTTATGTAACTGAAGAAAGATTTCGGATTATTTTTACAGTTGGCTGCAATATTTTCTTCGTATCTACGCTTTGCCTGACCTACTAGTCTTTTTACTCGTCGCCTGGCATCATTATAAAGTCTAATGTTTTCGGGCGTGCTTTGTTCTTTCTTTAATCTGTAAAACAATTTTGTCTCATTGACTGATTGTTTAATTTCGCTATTAAACCACGGTGGGCTTTTATTAGTGTTAATTCGCTTCTCGCACAAGGGGACGAATGTGTTCTGCTGAGTGAGTAAGTGATTTTAAGGCTTAGCCAGGCTTCCTCTACGTTGCCGTCATCTGATAGTTGTATTTCTGTTAGTTTTGTCGGATTTCTACGAAGTTAGCTCTTTTGAAATTGGGCACCTTTACTTTATTTTCAGTCACTGATGATTGAGCTTTAATGTCGACGCGCACTAATTTATGATCGCAAGAACCGAGGTGTTCTCCTACCGTGACACTACTGATTAGGTTATCTTGGGTCGTTATAACAAGGTCGAGTATATTATTTTGTCGAGTTGGCTCAGAAACCATTTGGCTTAGATAATTTTCTTCTAGAAATTCGATCATTCTATGTGACTCGCCTTCTGTACCTGACAGTGTCGCCCAGTCGATATGGGGGAGGTTAAAGTCTCCTAATATCAGTGAGTCGCTGTTATTAAGTGACTGCCTTAAGACGCTGTACATTTCAAGGTCGTAATCGAGTGATTGCCCGGGAGGTCTGTAGGTGACAGATATATTTAAGTTGACTTTTGCAATGTTTACTCGCACGCACAAATGTTCAACGTTACTGTTTCCCGGTGTTTTGTCAGTGGGTTGCAAATAGCTTTTGACATAAAGGGCGACGCCGACGCCACCGCCTCTACGGTTTACACGATCTTTGTTGAAGAGTCTGTAGCCATCTATGTTGTATTCGGAACTTAAATCAATATTTGTGGTGTCGATAAATGTTTCGGTTATAGCAATTATGTCAAAATTTTCTGTTAAAGCAAGACATCTCAGTTCATCAAATTTGTTTCTTAGGCTACGCGCATTGAAACTAAGGATTTTTAAGTTATCTAGAGGCTTAGTAATAGAGGTGGTGGTACTTGCGGGATCACGGTTACGGGTTTGTCGCGATGCACGGCGTCTATTTACACGGGTGGGGTGGAGGGACGTGGCCGTGACTCGTTTTTTGTTCGGAAGACACGCACTGCTTCGTTGAGGAGCCTTCCGAGTCTGGCTGCCCCGATGGGAGAAAGGTGCAATCCGTCCCTGTGGAAGAGCTCATTTTGTCCATAGAAATTGTCCCATGCGTTTAGGAACTCCACGTCAAGCTCCCTACAAAGAGTCTGTAAGCGGTTGTTTAGGCTGAAGGCCTTACTGAAAAAGTCGCTCTCCGCCCAAGTCCGTGGTAGAACTCCTGAAATCAAAATGTTAGGGGATTTAGTCTTATACTGCTGGATGAGCCTACGGGCCTTTCTCCAGGAGTTCCTCAGACCGGGTCGTGGTGACGTCGTTCGTACCTGTGTGAATAACAAACAGTGAATCATTAGTAGCCTGGGGGGAGATCTCCTCAAGAGCAGCAGTTATGTCGTCGATCCCAGCACCAGGATAGCAATAGTTCCGTCTTCGACGAGGAACTCTGCCGCAGAACTCAACGACCTGCTGGCGAATCATGGAGTCACCCACCAGGAAGGTGCTCTCCTGCTCGTCCTCCTCCTCCAGAATGGCAAACCTGTTGAAGCAATGAACAGGATAAATCGCTTGTCTGGCTGGTTTGGCTCCTCCATTCACGACGGTGAAGCCATCATGGGCGGTGCCACTAGCATCCTCCCGTTGCGTGGTGTTGTCCGCTGGTGTCGACGGTACCGCTGAGGGCAAGGGGGCGGTTGGAGAAGGGTTTGGCACCACAGCAACGTTAGCCTGGATGAAATCCTGCAAGGAGGCAACAGTGCGAGAAAGCTGTATTATTTTATTCTGACCTGCTTCCATCTTCTCTTCTTGCTCCTGCAGTCTTGTCTCGAGATGTTGCCTGGTGAGAGAAAGCTCTATTATTTTATTCTGGCCTTCTTCCATCTTCTCTTCCTGCTCCTGCAGTCTTGTCTCGAGATGCTGCCTGGAGAGACACAGTCGACAGACAGCAGAACGCCCTGTAAAAAAGTGAGCTGAGAAGCTACCGTTACAAGTACTGCACTTCTTAGGCGCCATCTTAGCTGAAATGAAAGAGATAAAAACACAGAGTGCAGGGGATCAGGAAAGGGGGTGAGGTGTGTGAGAGGTAGTTTAGTAATGGAGGAAAAGTGAGAGAGAGGAGGAGTAGGAAGGGATGTGAGGTGAGTAAAGAGGGGGAAAGAGAGGTGTGTGAGATCAAGGAGGGTTAGGAAATAGGTGAGGTGGGAGAGAGGAGGAGTAGGAAGGGATGTGAGGTGAGTAAAGAGGGGGAAAGGGAGGCGGTGAGTGAGGTGTGTGAGATCAAGGAGGGTTAGGAAATAGGTGAGGTGGGAGAGAGGCGGTGAGTGAGGTGTGTGAGATCAAGGAGGGTTAGGAAATAGGTGAGGTGGGAGAGAGGAGGGGTAGGAAGGGATGTGAGGTGAGTAAAGAGGGGGAAAGGGAGGCGGTGAGTGAGGTGTGTGAGATCAAGGAGGATTAGGAAATAGGTGAGATGAGTGAGAGGGAGTTTGGGAAAGGAGGTAAGTGGGAGAGAGGAGGAGTAGGAAGGGATGTGAGGTGAGTGAGGTGTGTGAGAACAAGAAAGGTTAAGAAGGAGGCGAGGTAAGGTGGGTGAAGGGATGGGTAAATAGGATGTGAGGTAAGGTGAGTGAGGGGGGGAGGGCTTAGAAATATGTGGAGGTGAGGGAGGAGTAGGAAGGGCTAATCCTCTAGGGGATGAGGAGGAGCAAAAGGGATGTGAGGTGAGCGAGGGTGGGGGGGGGGGCTTAGGTGAGGTGAGGGAAAGGGGTGTAGGAAGTGTTAATCCTCTAGGGGATTTAAAGGGGGTGTAATGAGGAGGAGCAGATTGAATCCTCAGGGAATTCAAAGGGTGGGTTGTCGACACACCCAAATCACGCGTGAGACACTCGGGAACACAAAGTCACACTCGGGACACACGAAACACTCAGAAACCCAAGCACAAGCACGACTAAACACCCTTAAGTCACTCGCAAAAACACCGGAAGTACAACAGCACACTCAAAACACTCTGAAACCCACGCAGAGCACTATAAACATCCAAATCACACGTAAAAGCACTGGAAACACAACACACTCGAAACGCAGAACACTCGAAAACAGCCAAATCACACGTAGAAACACCGGAAACAAAACAGCACACTCAAAACGCTCTGAAACCCACGCAATACACTTAGAAGCAGCCAAATCACACGCAAAACACCGGAAATACAACACACTTGAATCACTCTGAAACCCACGCAGAACACCCGGAAACAGCCAGATCACACGCAAAAACACCGGAAACACAACACTTGAATCACTCTGAAACCCACGCAGAACACCCGGAAACAGCCAGATCACACGCAAAAACACCGTAAACACAACACACTTGAATCACTCTGAAACCCACGCAGAACACCCGGAAACAGCCAGATCACACGCCTTCGATAGAGTCTGACACCAGTCTTTGCTTTTTAAACTGCCCTCTTTCGGATTCTATCCCTCTCTCTGTTCCTTTATCTCCATTTTCCTTTCCGGCCGTTCTATCTCTGCGGTGGTAGACGGTCACTGTTCTTCCCCTAAACCTATAAACAGTGGCGTTCCACAGGGCTCTGTCCTATCACCCACTCTCTTCCTGTTACTCATCAATGATATTCTTTCCATAACAAACTGTCCTGTCCACTCATACGCCGACGACTCCACTCTGCATTATTCAACTTCTTTCAATAGAAGACCCTCTCAACAGGAAGTACACAACTCCAGACTGGAGGCTGCATAACGCTTAACCTCAGACCTTGCAATCATTTCCGATTGGGGCAGAAGGAACCTTGTGTCCTTCAATGCCTCAAAAACTCAATTTCTCCACCTATCAACTCGACACAATCTTCCAAACACCTATCCCCTGTTCTTCAACAACACTCAGCTGTCACCGTCTTCAACACTAAACGTCCTCGGTCTATCCTTAACTCAAAATCTCAACTGGAAACTTCATATCTCCTCCTCGCTAAATCAGCTTCCTCGAGGTTGGGCGTTCTGTATCGTCGCCAGTTCTTCTCCCCCGCGCAGTTGCTATCCATATACAGGGGTCTTGTCCGCCCTCGTATGGAGTATGCATCTCACGTGTGGGGAGGCTCCACTCACACAGCTCTTCTGGACAGAGTGGAGTCTAAGGGTGGTATTGTTAGACGCGAAGGCTAGCGTCCTTTCCTGTCGCTCGACCATGTAGGTAGGCAAAGTTACTTCGTCCCTCGACCGTATTGAGAGACCAGCCCGCCAGCAGCCCCCGCTGCATCTGGCTGCATCTGGGTGTTGGTACGCCTGATCGGCATCAGCTGGCCACGCACCGGCCCGATTTCCCGTTTTTTTCAAAAATCATGTTTCATATCGGGACTACATTAAGAGAAAATTATAAATTTAGAGATAAACAAAACAGAAAAGCTAGATATAGCCGTAATTAATGGAAGACGACGAGGTGCAGTGCATAAACTTTTATTTCAGCAGTCATACATATAAGAAATTATAAGGAAGTACCCTTTTAAAAATAATAGCATTTAAGATACAAATTCAAATTAAACAATTATGAAAAAAAGAAAAATGAAAAAGATAATGCAGAGTGCCGATATGAATGCATATTCCGCCATCACAACAACGCGCGCGCACGGAAGCTGATCGACAATGGACCGCGCTGCACCACTTTCGTCAAGGCAGAGGAGAGTCCTGGTGCAGCTAGTGGAGGAAAGGCCTGTCCTTCAAGATAGGTCAACCAGCACTGCGGTCCAGCACAAGAAGAACTTGGCGTGGGATGAGATCGCCAAAAACTTCAACGCCATGCACCCTGATCTGGAGCCGCGATCAGTTCAACAATTGAAAAGAAGTTTCAACCGCATCAAATTGAAGTAAGTAAATGAGGTGCATTGATTTTACGTTGTATATAGTTAACCTTTTGACCAGTATCGCCTTGTATCGCTTCTTAGGTCCTCCGCTCCTCGATCCTTTCAGTGCGCAACGCGTCATGACCCCCGTGCGCTGTCGGGCAGGTGGGTGAGGTCTATTTTCACCTCCACACCTCTGTAACTATGCATTGTAGCAAATATTCGGCATATCATTGGAAAGATAAAGGCAAATACTATACAGCTTGCTTAATTATATTGCCAGTTTCATATGATGACCGACTAAACAATTATATTTTGCCATCGTATCTAAAAAAATAACCGCTATTATAAAATGTATTGGTAGTATAGTTTGGTATATATTATTCTCGCTTTAACTTAGTGGTTGTAACAGCCAACTAGGCAAGACAATTCACCCCGTTCTGATGACAGGCAGCATGTTTCACGTATGAGTATGTGGTTGCATTATGTAGGAGGTGTCGGTGGACATTCCATCAGAATAAAGTTACTATGGGGTGGTGAATAGTGTTGGAACATGTATTGTGAGCGGGAGATTCAAAACACCACCAGCACAGACAGCGCGGCGTCGCTGCCACAATTTAGCAATAAAATAATAAATGCTCTTACTGTGAATTACCATATAGTTCTTGCATCACGGGGTCACGGGGAAAATGCTTCCACCTCAGCGTGCGGTTGCGAAGCAACTGGGGTCATGCCACTCCCTCCCCTGAGAATTAACATACTGCCCCCATCGACCATGCCTTTATACCCACCATTAATATGATCTTAGAATGTGCCCTTGTAACATTCTGTGTGGCATCAGAATGCCGCGGAGCTTCACTTGTCTAGTGCCCTCCCATACTCAGATGTGCCCCCCTTTGATAAATACCTATCCACTCCAGTGTTTGGGTGATGATTAAAATGATCAACTTTTCACCTTTTGAGACACAGATTACACTAATAATGTGTTCTCCAGATCCAAAATAATCATAATGCATTAAAATAGGCTATAGTTATTTTTCATTGTTATTACATGTTATTTGTAAGGCAAAAGAAAGAATTACTGGTAGAATAGCAATAAGCATAGAGCAGGTGTAGCTCTTACATATGATAATGTTATACCATTGCTGATCAAATAGTAACCCATTAATTCTTGCTTTGTTAGTTAAGAGCTATATTCAAACTAAAATAATCCCATGTTATCAACCTAATTGAATAGCAATGTATCTTTAATGCAAACACTATTAATATTAATAGGCACTAGAATATTAAATCTGCAACACTAATATCAATTTTGGTACAACAAGTTGTTTCCAATGCTCTTTACTATATTTGGTCAAAGGGTAAAAAAAGGTAAAGGAAAAGGTTAAGTTGGGAGCACACGCTATAGCTGCGGGTGGTGGCAGTGCTCATCTCCATCCCATTGATCCTTTGAGCCTGTCATGAGACAACCCATAAACCAGATACAGTACCAGTGTAACATCTGGGTTACCACAGTTTACTTTCCCTGGTGGCCCCAGGTACCCGGGTGAAAGGAAGGATGAACGGCTGGGTGGCTGCATGCCGACTGCCCAGGCCCGCAGATTCATTGTTAGGGACTCGAACCACTGCATTGCAGAGGTGTATTGTTAAAGGGTTTACAATTCAGTATGCCTTTGATATATTATTGTTATTAAAATCATGTTTCATTGCAGTGTGAAAAAGGAAGAGAGAGCCTACAAGCTGAAGGTGAAGAGGACTGGTGGTGCCCCTCCTCCATCACCTCCCAAGTTTACAGAAGAACATGAGACTGTTGCCTCCATGATCTCTGGAGAACTCAACATGGGCGAGGATGTCTTTGACACTCTTGCCATTCAAGATGGGCATCCAGTGGATGAGGCAGGCACTCCCATCATGGATGTTACTTTCAGTAAGTTAATCTTTGCTTGAAAGTATATCACATTATATTATCCAGTTTTCTGCATTCTTGTTCTGGTGCTGCATATAAATACTATCATTGTTATTCTCATCATCAACTTTCACTTTTTGATACACTGGTTTAGGTAAAAGATATGAAAAAAAAATATATAGATATATATATATATATATATATATATATATATATATATATATATATATATATATATATATATATATATATATATATATATATATAGATAGATATAGAGAGATAGATAGAGAGATATAGAGAGAGAGAGAGAGAGAGAGAGAGAGAGAGACAGAGACTAAATATAGATCTATATATATATATATATATATATATATATATATATATATATATATATATATATATATATATATATATATATAGATAGATATAGATATAGATAGATAGATAGATAGATAGATAGATAGATAGATAGATAGATATAGATATATAGATAGATAGATAGATAGATATAGATATAGATAGATAAGTTACTCATTTCTGGGAACAAGCTCTGAGGGGGCCCAGTCTAGGATTAAATTTAAATAACTATAAATGCAATAGATATCAAATTCCCTCTGGTGCCTTTATTGATGGGGTAGTGTTTTTTCAAGTATTATAAGAAAAGAAAAGAAGCTAACATTGTTATTGAAGGAAGAAATTTCCAGAGTCACATCATCTTTCATGTATAAGTATGACTGATAATGCATTGTATTATTTCACAGCTGTGAGTGGAAAACTGCCACCGACAGAGGTCCCCTCTGCTACTGCTGCCGCTGAATGTGCTGAAGCACCTGCACCTCCTAGTGCTTCTACATCTTTCCAGCCAGAAGCTTCATCCTCTGCATCCACTGCACCATCACTAACTACATTTACATGTAATGTGGCCTCATCTTCTGCTGCCCCACGGCAGAGGAGGAAATTTGATGCAGAGTACCAGGCCTGTCGGAAGCAGCAGGATGAGTATCACCAACTCCTTCTTCAACAGACCAGAGAGGAGCACGACCAACAGATGAAACTGTACCAGTTTCACAGGGAGTGTTGCAGCGGCAGCTAGATGTCTTCACGGAGACTTGGCATCATATCCGTGAGGCAGCAGACACCTGCAAAGCCAAATTTTTGGACAGTTTGGGGAATGCCGGAGAGTAACATCCATGATGGGATTGCCTGCCTCATCAACTGCATGCCCATCTTGTATTGTAAGAGTGTCAAGGACACACTCGCCCATACTGAGTTCTCCAGAAATCATGGAGGCAACGGCCTCGTGTTCTTCGGAAAGCTTGGGAGGTGATTGAGGAGGGCCACCACCAGTCTTCTTCACCGTTAGCATGTACGCTCCCCCCAACATCACTACCTATGAATTTATCTAAACATTTTATTAATGTGTTCATCTTATTGACTCTCATAACATGAAGGCCAGGCCTGTTCCACTCATTCTCTTGTTGGTAAAGTATTTTTTGCCTATGACCCTGTGGAATCTGAATTTATCAAATTTAAACCCATTATTACATGTCCTACCCAGCTCTCTTACCATCAGAACCTTATAAATATCCCCTTATTAAAGCCCTTCATCCATTTATAAACTTCGATCAAGTCTCCTTGCACCCTTTGCCTCTCTAGAAAATGCAAGTTTAATTAACTGTTCGAGTCTCCTCATATGTCAAATTTTTGAACCCGTAAATCATCTTTGTCATCCTCCACTGTACCAATTCTAACATTTTGATACCCATTCTACAATTATGAAGGTGACCAGAAAAAAAACACATTATCATGATAAGATCTAACTAATGCTAAATATAGCTTGATGACATCAGCACTTGTTGCTTACTCTCCTTGAAATGAATCCCAATACCCTATTTGCACAATATCTAGGATGAATGCATTGTGCTCTTAGATGGAGATCAGAGGTCATCAAGATCCCTGAATTCCTCTCACACCTTGATCTTCTTAGGGGAGTGTCATTTAACCAATAATTATGAGCGGTTGTTCCCATATACACTCAGAGTACTGCACTTCCAGATGTATAAATAAAAACCAACACTGCCACCATCTTCAGTGGTCTTTCTTTACACCACTGAAGATGGTGGCAGTGTCCACCGAAACTGTTTAGTTAAAAATATAACTATCGTCTGCCAGTGTGGGTTTTTATTTATACATCAAGAATATTACGCCAGAGTGATTAGCCCATTCTTTGCACTTCCAGACATTGAACTCCATCTGCCACTTCCCTGCCCATTCACGCAATCTGTCTAGTTCATCCTGGAGAATACTAGCGACCCGATCCGACTCAATTACTCTGCCAATCTCTGTATCATCAGCATTTTAGCATATATTGCCAACATTAACTAGTGTTAGTAGTAGTAGTTGTAGTAGGAAATACATTATATTCAGTGATGTTTGATAAATATTTTGTTCATTTATTTATATCATGATTATGTACGTATAGGCTTCAGGCAGGAAATGAACAAATTAAAGAGACTGTAAATTTTGATCGGAAAATATTTATGCAAAATCTTACAAGCTATTTTCATTTTCTGAACAGACATAACTTATTATTAGAGAAACTACAATAAAGATCTCAAAATGTACACCACTGTGACCAACCACCACACCAAGAAAAGACGGCGCCACTATAAAACACTTGCCTGCATCATGACGGGCTAGGGCCGACTACCATCCAGGTCTCTCAAGAAAGCCTAAAAGCACTATAGGCTGGGAAAAAAAAAGATCAAACCTGGGCTATCTGTGTATAAATCAACCCAACTGAGCTACTGAGGTCACCATGCCAAGGGCCACTTATGCAGCACTATACCTGACACCTGGCCCCTACTGTGGATATGAAGGAAAAGTGACCTCGCTCACACTCATGGTAGCTGGAAACGCTTTTAATCGCTTTTAGTCAACCCATAATGCCACCTGTAGTATATATTTACATTAGAAAAACTGCAATAATAGTGAAAAATTTTGTCATGTAGATTACTGAATTTTCAATGTGTTATTGCAGTTCCTCTAATATATATAGCACCGCATGTGCTACTGTGGGTTAAATAAAGCATTTCCAGCCACCATGAGTGTGGGCAATCACCTTTCCTGCATATCCACAGTGGGGCGAGGATGTCAGATACAGTGCCAGAGAAGTGGCCTCTGGGATCATCTTTTCTGGGGTGTTTTATGGGGCTGGTTAGGCTGTGGGACCACTGCCTCCTGAGCCCCATCAGTGGGAAATGTTAGCGGATGTTGTTATTCTGTCGATGTGTCACCAGGGAGGGTTAGATCCTATTGAGTTGCCAGGACTTCTGTAGGAAGGTCTGCATAGACTTGAGGGCTTGGAAGGCAGTGTTGGGGCTGAGGGTGTCGCTGCCCAGCAGGCCTTCTATGTAAAGTTGGCCTGTGGATGTTGAGTCTGGTTAGGGATGCTTAATTTGAGGTTGGTGTGGAGGAGTGGAATCTTGGGCAGTGGAGCAGGAAATGTTCTGGTGTGTTAGGCTGTGTGAGGCACCATGGGCAGTGTAGGTCTTGGACTAGACGGAGAACTTTTAAATCATCGATGGCTCGGTTGGCTTGCTGCCCTGACTCCTATCCAGAAGCCTGGGTTCCATTGCCAGCACTCAATGGTGTACATTTTGACATCCACAGAAGATCTAAAAGAATCTCTCAACAATGGAAGCTCTGCGAGCATTTCCAGTGCCTACATCATAATCTGCAAGTATGTCTATGTTGATGGGCTCAAGTTCTTCTTCTGGCATGTCAATGGGGAGTTTGTTGAGGATTGCAATATTGTGCAGGATGGCACATGCAGTCACAATTTTTTTTGATGTTGAGAGTGCTGTTCTCATTGGCTTTGAGAGAATAGCAAATCTTTTCTTCCAAATCCCGAACGTTCTCTCGATCAGGTTCCTTGTTTTGATGTGAGAGGCATTGTAATGCCTCTCCTTAACAGTACGAGGAATTCGAATGGGAGTTAAAAGGTAGCTTTTACAGGCATAGCCCGAATCCCCCAACAAGTATCCTCTGTACTGCCCTCCCTCCAGAGTAGCACACAAAACAGACTCACTGAAGATGCGGGCATCATGTGCACTACCTTGCCAGTTCACGACCAGATTTGTGAAGAGCATGGATGAGTTGCAGACCCCCATTATATTCAATGAAAAAAAGCCTTTCCTGCAGCGGTAAAGTTCTGCATCTTCTCCACCTGGACTGATGATTGGGATGTGTACACCATCTACACATCCAATAACTCCGGGCATGGCAGCTACCTCGGCAAATTGTCGCATGACATCCTGTTCTTCAGCAGGACTGGGGAACTTTATGTAGTCCCCTGCTAGCTGGCAGATTGCACTGGTCACAGTCTTGACACAGGTAGATACACTGGGCAGCGACATGTCACAGCAATCCCCCATGTCAAGCTGGAAGCTCCCAGTGGCATAGGATCGTAGTGTTACAAGCAGCTGGTGACGTGGTGGGATTGGTAGACCTGTAAGAAAGAAATAGTTTTCAGAATATATATATATATATATATATATATATATATATATATATATATATATATATATATATATATATATATATATATATACACACACACCATAGAACAGGGCTATTGCGACCACCTGGGGCAACTGAGACCAGCTAAGGAAATTTCTTTTAAAAATTAAACAAAACAAAAATAATAGGTCGGACTGTTTTGTTAACTTCTGTTTTGTAGACATTCAAGTACATAAGATCTGAAAATGTAAACCACATCTTTTCACTCATTCCACAAGTACCCCTCATTCCTATTCATTTGTGTATGTATATTCGAGGAATGTGACCCAGTAACGCTAAGGTGTGCTGTACACAAGCCGTGTCCCTCAGCCAAGTCCAATTTCTGTGATCTGTAGCCAGGCATCCTATGTAAGTATACAGCCAATGTGGAGGTGATCAATGTTAATGTTTACTTTGTATTGATCTTTATATAACATGGGGTAGTTGAGACCACCATAATGGGGTACAAGAGACCACAGCTACATAAATGGTACACACTTCTGTTTTGTTTCGGGATGGTGTGTACCTACAAGAGAAAAGAAGGTTCTCCCAGGGCCCAGTATACTCCTGACATCCGGAAACAGGCTGATAATAATATTAATAATAATAATAATGATAATATTAATAATAATAATAATGATAATATTAATAATAATAATAATAATAATGAAAATAATAATAATAATAATAATAATAATAATAATAATAATAATAATAATAATAATAATAATAATAATAATAATAATAATAATAATAATAATAATAATAATAATAATAATAATAATAATAATAATAATGATAATAATAATAATTATAACAATAATAATAAATAATAGTAATAATAATAATAATAATAATAATAATAATAATAATAATAATAATAATAATGATAATAATAATAAATTAATTAATAATAATGAAAATAATAACAATAATTATAACAGTAAATAATAATAATAATAATAATAATAATAATAATAATAATAATAATAATAATAATAATAATAATAATAATAATAAATTAATTAATAATAATGAAAATAATAATAATTATATATAATTATAAAAAAATATATAATAATAGTAATAATAAATTAATTAATAATAATGAACATAATAATAATAATAATAATAATAATAATAATAATAATAATAATAATAATAATAATAATAATAATAATAATAATAATAATAATAACAACAATAGCAATAATAATAATTCCTGATGACTGCACCTCCATGGTGATGTGGTTATCGTGCCAAGCTACAAATCCACAGATCTAGGTTCAAATCCCAGTCGGTGTGCACCTCACCCAACTGTTCATTCTCCCTCTTGTGCCTGTCAAATTAATGGGTACCTGTGGAAACCTGTGGTAACCCAGATGTTACACCTGCCCTCTCTTTTGGGGTAATGGGTTCATATCCACCACAGGCTATAGTGCTAATGTGACAGAGGTCAGCACTCAGGCCATGTGCAACTATAGTATGTGCCCCTACCTTCACCTTACTTTCACTGAGAATGTGGATGACTGCCTTATCCTACTTTTCAACCAATCAATAACCAAGCCCATAATTTTTGCAGATTTTTGCAGGGGTCTATAAGGCATCATAGTTTCATGAGGTGGGCGGGGGAAGAGGGTAGCGATCGAAGCAAGGATGTGCAGGTGAGGGAATATTTTGTAAATAGGCACTTTTAGGGGCATTTTAAGGCTGATTGAAAAACATTGGAGGGGCTGTAGCCCCCTAGCTCCCCCCCACAGAAATTATGGCTGACAACAGAAACTCATGTTAGAAAAGTGTGTCAAAAGATATGTTGAACTGAATTGTTTGCTTTGACCTAAACTCTATCGCTAGGAAATATGAAATAAACATTTATTCCTTAAGAATGATAATTTGACAAAAAAATCATAGACATATATGTAGACATATTTTTACATAGCTGAGAATAACTAGGGTATGGATCTGTGACTTTGGCACCTCGTATAATTTGAGAACTATCAGGGCTGTCCCTGTTTATGGTTGTGGTTCGTTGGCAGATCTAAAGGGGGACCCAGGGGCCGCCCCCCCATGGTCCTGAGCGAATACTGGAAACTAGCTCAGAAGTGCGCTGCGGCTATAACAACAAAACTCGCAGAACATTCCAAATTGTGTGGTAGGCAATTTCATCGGACTTTTCAACAATCGGGCCTCCGGCAAACTTTTTTCCTGAATCGGCTCCTGTTGCAGTTAAGCATCAGTACATTAATCTTGCTAGCCACAGCTTGATCAGGTCTGATTAAAGTACCTGTAAAGAATGGCATTTTTATATTTTCAGACCTATGATATTTTAAGCTTACCTCTTTTCCTGGTAGAATCTGGCAATAGGTGCTGGATTTTTGATAAGAGATCCAGGGTGACTTGCTTGGAGAGCCGAAAGCGTTGAGTGAACTCCTCTTCCGAGTACATTTCAAAGGGATCCCTACGGCTCCTGAACAAACGGGTTCTCCTCCTGATGGCCAGGTCTTCCCATTGTCCCACGTGAGCCACTCTACGTAGCAGGTGTCTGTAGGCTGCCATTGCTGCTTGTTCTGTAATAAAAATTATATTTAATCTTTTGTGTCATCACCCTCATCAAGGATTATTTTCATTTGAAGTGGAACTTAAGCATCAAGGTCTGTCTGAATATAAGCTTGAGCTTAGATTGCCAATGTAATTATTCCCCATAATGGTGTGAAATATTAATATTGGCCATGCTGGGGTGGGCAGGCTCAGTAATGAAGGCTGCTTCCTTGACCTATTTCATAGCATTCACAATTCATACTTATTGAGGTTTACTGGCGTCAGGCTCACTGTAGTATTACCAAAGTTAAGGTAAAGTTGGGGGCACACGCTATAGCTGAGCTGCGCGTGGGTTCTCCGTTGCATGAACACGTGAGCCTGTGGTAGGAGGGAGCCCAACACCCCGGGACACAGGGCCAGTGTGACATCCGGGTTACCACAGTTTACCTTCCCCAGGTTTCCCCAGGTACCCATTTATCAACCAGCCCGAGAGGGAGGATGAACAGCTGGGTGAGCAGCACGCTGACTCGTCGGGTCATGATTCGGACACGGGGCCGCGTAGTAGTAGTCAGCCACGCTGACCACTAGACCACGGAGACCTCTTAGTATTACCAAGCACGAATAATAAGATTATACATCCTGTCAAGCTCCCTCACCCGGGTGTAATAATACATTTTGTTGGGGCTACGGCATGGCGATGAAAGGCGAGCCTCCTGTCAGCCTTCCAGCAAGTTGTAAACACGCCTTATCCCGCCTAACGTATCCTGCCACTTTAAAAACACTAAACAATCATTCACAGCCGGGAAAATACGCTTGGTCTTACCTGTATATGGATGATGAATTGTAGTAATGGCGGCAGCCTTCCTCTCCCGCGTGACGCCAGGCCGGAGGGGGGAGCTTGTTGTCGTCACGACGCCTTATTCTTGTAAAACGCGGAACGGGTACTGTTATCAGAGAAACACTAGTGTTCTGCCTAATAGGATATTTTTTTCCCGAAAATTTATTTTATAATTTATTGTATTTTTTACATTCAGTCTAAATTCTGATAACAATTTAAATCACGATTTCGACGAAGACACGGGGGTACCCGTGTCCTCGACACTCGACCATGTTCCAGTATTTTGGCGGGCATTTCAAGTACTCTCAGTAACGACTTGACTTCATGGGAAGTAACTTGTCCTCGACCTTCCGTCTAGCAATACCACCCTTAATATACCGAGAAGGGATATATGGAATGTAGTAGAATATATATATAGACATTTTTTTTAACTGAAAGGGTCAAATACTTGGAAAATGAATCCACGCTTATGTATCTACTACATTTATTATTTTTATTAGGTATACCATGTTTATTAAGTTAACCCGCTCATAAACGAGTGATTAAAGAGTAATTTTGATAAAGCTTTACCATCATACTCGACAGATATGTTTGTTTGATAACCTTAATTCTTGCCCGTCAGACATATAGCCTACTCTTTTGCCTTTCCTCCTCTGATTTGTAACATTCATTCATTCTTCATTTTATTTGCTTCATCTTATTTATTTATTCTTATTATTCTTATTTATTTACCTCTTATTTATTTATTTATTTGCATCCTATTTATTTATCTTCGTTTGATAACCTTCTTGCCCGTCCCTAATAGCCTACCCGTTTTCCTTTCATCCTCTGATTTGCAACTTATTCATTCATTTTTCCTTTTATTTGCTTCATCTTATACATTTATTCTTATTATTCTTATTTATTTGCTTCTTATTTATTTACTAGTTTATTTATTTGTATCCAATTTGTTTATCTTCCTACTTATTCCTTTTTTTTCGTATCATTTTACCAACACTGTGCGATTATTCCATTGGTACGTAGATTACAAAAGCAATTCTCTCCGTTCATTGCCTTTCTTTTTATTTATCAAACCACCAACAAATTATAATATCTTCCTATAGTGTCACGTCATATCGTAACCTAGAAATCGCCCTAAAATCTATCACTCTAAACCCAATTTAACCTTATTTTTCTTCTTCTTCCAGGTTCATTACACGTCAATTCAGCTTCCACTTGACAACCACGAACAGGAACAAGGTCAGCATCGCCCCAGGAAAGCCTCCACCAACATCCCTCTTTGCTAAGAAACTCTCTGAACCCTACAACGGATGCACACCCCTCAACATTAAGTACCACCACATCATCACCTATATAAGAAACCAGTTTGGTAAACAATTGCTTTTGTGTTAGCTGACCACCATAACTTACATACTTATCATGCAATTCAGTTGATGTCCAAGTACATATTTTCCTATTAGTGTACATCTCATCAACAAGTATTTTCAAAGCTGCATCGTCAATCATTGGTCTATGGTCAGTATGCACAGGTATTTTCCTGAATTCATCATAGCAACGAACATGATACTGTGCTTCAGCTGCTGCTAAGTCATGTACACTATGACAACGCATAACAACTTCCCGACTCCACACGTCATTTCGATCTTCACAATACTGTAATACAACAGCCTTGAAAGGTTGAGCACCCTTAATACCTATTCTCTCACACTGTACCACTCTGTCCCATCTATCAGGATGTTTTGGATTTACTGGTTCACAAGATGCGCCACAAAACAAGCAGTGTTTTTTTAAATGAAAGTCATTAACTTGTGACCGTCTGATTCTGACAGATGGGCCTTCATCACTACTTATTGAATCAGTCTTCCTCTTAGACACTGCTTTTTTAATGTGTTCCTTGGACGTAAATGAACAATAACAACCTTGATGTACTTCCACTGATGCTTCCTCTCCTTGTGAGTCCAAAATATTTTGCAATAAGACAAGGGTTTGATTATCTTGTCTCTGTGTCGCACATTCTATAAGTCTTTTTACTCCCTGTAGCTTGAATCCTCGCAGTTGCCCTGACTTGGTACAGGTCGAGAGAAGACACTTTTCACTCATTTTCAATCCTGCAAATAAAATAAAAAAATTAACTACTTATATAAATTTAGCGTTTTCTGACTCTTAGCACACAAGATTGAAGTAGAAATGAAAAAACAACATCAAAACTGAATTCTAGACCCAAGAAAACCCCAGATAAGATGTGCTTCTTATAAATCTAAGAAAATTATGAAGAAATAAAAGAAATTCAGGTGGCGTTTGGCGCCATCTTGTTATCAAATTGCACAATTTGCCCAACATTACCATTTGGGCAACCAAGCTAATATGACTTTAGATACCCATATGAAACTACATCAAGAATATACCTTCATTGGAAACAACATTTCTAGGTTCACTTTAGTAGAGATAGGAATATCAAATCGACTTCGGTTTGAAATTTTCTGAACCTAGAAATGTTGTTTCCTATATTCTTGATTTAGTTTAACAATTATGGCCAAACCACTGGATTTCTTAATAATTCTCTTAGAATGATATGAAACACATCTTATTTGGGGTTTTATTGGGTCTAGAATTCATTTTTGATGTTGTCTTTTCACTTGTAATTCAATCTTGTGCGCTAAGTATAGGACAGCACTAAATTTACATTGTTACACAACAAAATATCATTAAAAAAGTGCAAATAAAATTTTTAATTATTAAAAATAATAATTATGATTGAATAACCTGTATAGCAAGGAAATTACAAATTCGTTCTTTATGTACAAGTATTCAAAGCTAAGAAATCCTTTTAACCCATAATCGATTACATAGTTTTACTAGTTGCGAAAAATCATCCGGGGGGTAACTATATAACTATATGAAAAGAACAAGGTATCAGCAAGAACCTACAGACTCATTTCATTTAGTTTCTGACCCACTGAGTACATTAAGTCCTTCCTAAGCTTAATAAAATTGTCTAAAATTGGACAAATATAATATTGAAAATAATTGATCGTTATTTACGGGTTAATAGGACTGATACAGGACTATACAGTATTATATAGGTGTATTTTCCCATTCATCATCAATATCATAAACATACTCCATATCCTCCTGGCCCTCACTCTCCTGACTGCCCTCCACATCATCTATATTGTCATCTGCGAATACCTCCTCACAATCTTCCATATCTGCATCCAACACCATACCTACATCTTTTTTGTTTGTGTAAGGATTGCAACATCCATGGCAATACGACGTGCATGACAGGTGTTCTTTGTGGCAGCCACACACCTCAGTGATACACCTCTTGTTCTCCTTCTTGCACTGACACCGGATTACATTAAATAGTTTTGGGGGTACAGGCTCCCCCTCTGCAATGACAGGAACAGGGATGTTATCCTGGATCTTCCATCCAAACTTGGTTATATCAGCTGACTCGTCAGATGGAGTTTGGTTGTTTGCTGCTTTCCACAACATCACTTGCAAATGGGCCCTCAGCACGTGCTGCAGCAGGTTGGGTGTTGTTGGAGGAAGGGACATTAATTTTGGACTTTTCTTATTTTTAGTGAATATTGTGAAGCGGGCAGATTCCATCGAAGTTCCTGGTGTTTGTCCATATAGAGCAAGGAAGAAGGGTTTTGCTGCCTCTAGTAAATTAACCTCTGTGGCATTCACCTCACCCAGTACATCAGCCAAGCCTGGGAATTCCCCTCTCAGCATAGTATTTAGTGCACTGATCTTGCCTTTTCCATAGGGATAAGAAGTTGTGTCACACCCACTGAGGGCATGCATACCAAGGAGTTGCAGACATTTTGGCCCTAGGTCAGCACAGGTTGCATTGATGTCTAGAACAGTTCCATTCCAATTCTCCATCTGTACTTTGCACTGCTTGTTCATTTTATACACCCAATACACTAACAGAACAAACACATCAGAGTCATCACTAAGAACACGTATAACACCCTTTCCGTTGTTAGCTGCCTCAAGGACATAGGAAATCATAGTGATGTCTGCTTCATCATGGCCAAATAAATTGTTTTCACAAGTTTCCATTGTCACATTAGTATCAAGTTCAAAGGAGTGCAACAAGCTTGCAAGCCTTTGCTTGTTCTTCTTGCTTTTGAGGATAACATCTCGTTTTGGTAAAGAGTTGGCAATAGAGAGTTCATAGTCAATGATGATATCACCAGCTCGGCGTTTTCTCTCATGATCCTTTGCAGAGATATCTTGGTACTTGTCGAAGACGATGATTTTCTCAGTGCCAGCTGGGTAGTGACTCAAGCGGCCTTGAATGGAGGAAAGTAAATCAGATAGAATGCCCCCATGCGGCCACACTATATGGTAGAAAAGTTGGGAAACGTCCACTATGACAATATCAGCAGGTGTTGGCAATGTCTCGGCAACACCAAGGCGTTTAACTAGCTCAGATTTGCTACCTTTGCGGAGGCAACCATGTTCATCAATTAGTGATGCAGGGACGGCACACAGTTCATAGGCAAGGAGAGAGTCAAACTCAATCTGCCTCTGCTGGCCCATCACCAACAAACGGAAAAATAAGCTCTCTAGATCTATAACTGGCATGACTTTCTTTTCCTTCATCTGTTTTTTCAGAACTGACATCGTCTTGATGGGGCTGCTGATGGGGTTGTAAAATCCATTAGGCAGACTGGCAATGTATTTCCTTTCCATCTCTTCTCCAATCACAATTGAGTCGGTCACATTCACAACAGGGGGGGCAATTTGGCCAGTAACAGGATTATACAGGTGTGGACGGTGATCTTCCAGTGGATGTTGATACTTATCAATCTCTGCCTCAATGAGAGCCCGATCTTTTGCGTCCAATACACGTCGGTACCTCAACTCCTCTTTGTGCTGTTTTTCTGCATTTTGGTTTGAGGGACATGCAGAGTACATATGGTTCATACAGTCGGATACATATACATTGATAGGAAAGGCATCAATCCACTCTCGCACTAGTTCAGAAGACAGTGTCATGCCTTTAAGAGCTCCTTTTCCAATCTTTATGGCAGTCTGCTCACCAAATTGGTCTGCAGAGACAGCATTCCAGTATCCATCATGGTGTCGACAGACAAGATTTGGCTTAGCATCTGTGTCATGGAGTGCACGCATTTCCAGCAGGTATTGGGTTAGGTATCGAGCATATTGCGCATGACCAGCAAGGAAGAAATACTTCATCATGCGCTCCATTGTCAGGTGCTTCAAGTTGGTGTTCCCCTCTCTTTCTGCACGTACAAACTGGTGGATGAGTAGAGTAGGAAGAATGAAGTTGTCTACCCAGTGTCGACCAGTAGGGTGGAGACGAGCAGCATCCAGGTAATGCTCTATTTGTTCAAATGTCTTTGGCCCATCTGAGAGCAGACGCTTCAAAAGTGCTGCTGATACTCCCCGAAAGGACCTCATTGCTTTTACCCACGACTTTCCATTGAATATACCTGTTAACCCTCCATATGCTGCAGCCACATATACTTCAAGACCAGAACCTTGCATTAGTTTCCCTATGCAGCTGAGAAAAGACTGTATGATATGCATCCCACCAGGATGAGCAATTACATTCTTGAACTGGACAGGGTTGTTCCAGCATATTTTCTTAGTTACAACAAAAAGCTGCATGTCAATGGTGAGGTGAACATAGGTCATTCCCATGTCAATAATTGATTTCTGCATGTATGTTAGTGTTGTGAGTATTGTGTCTGGATGAGAAGGTGGTGCATCAATCAGAGGACCAAACATATATGTACTGGCGGGACTTAGTATGCCATGGCTTCTGGCTAGATGATTGTTGAAACCACTCCACTCCATAGCATCTTGGCCTTGGGTCAAACTGTTAAGCCATTGTGTGTCCTTCTTTTGTGCAGCTACCAGACTGGCCTGTCGAGCACATACCTCGTTAAAGCTTATCCCGGTGGTGTTGATAGATGGTACTGTAGGAGGAATTACTTTCTTGGGGCCACTGTAGTGCAGAAGTTCTATGGCTTTTGTATTACCTATTGACTTGATCTGCTTTGTTGTAAGACGAGGGATTACAAGCGTACTGATGCCGGGACTGATGTTTCCAGTCTCGATGATTCCAGCGGGATGCTTTTGAAATTCTGTTGCCATTGCATGTGTCTCCCGGCGACCATTTGGGGTTGATACCAGTAAGTCAAAGTTGTCATACCACCCAAATATGAGACCAACTGTTTTAGTGAGCCCCATCATCCTATGCAGCATAGCAGCTTCATCACCTACGTATTTTGCTGCTGACTTACGGAAACGCAACACCTCATCGTATGACACAGTATAACCATGGGAATGTAAAATTTTGATGAGATCACTACTTCCAAACCTATGATGTAGTTTCACACCTAACCTAAGTAGTGTTGGACTAGTGTGTTGCTTGATTTTATCATGTGAAAAATCACTTAGGTCATAATTTTTGTTATTGAATGGAATTTTCCGTGCCTCAGTTGTGATCTTCCTTACCAAAACATCTTCCTTTTCTTCATCTATAGTATCTACTTTCACAAACTTCACAATTTTGCTAAGAAACTCTCTGAACCCTACAACGGATGCACACCCCTCAACATTAAGTACCACCACATCATCACCTATATAAGAAACCAGTTTGGTAAACAATTGCTTTTGTGTTAGCTGACCACCATAACTTACATACTTATCATGCAATTCAGTTGATGTCCAAGTACATATTTTCCTATTAGTCCAAAATTAATGTCCCTTCCTCCAACAACACCCAACCTGCTGCAGCACGTGCTGAGGGCCCATTTGCAAGTGATGTTGTGGAAAGCAGCAAACAACCAAACTCCACCTGACGAGTCAGCTGATATAACCAAGTTTGGATGGAAGATCCAGGATAACATCCCTGTTCCTGTCATTGCAGAGGGGGAGCCTGTACCCCAAAACTATTTAATGTAATCCGGTGTCAGTGCAAGAAGGAGAACAAGAGGTGTATCACTGAGGTGTGTGGCTGCCACAAAGAACACCTGTCATGCACGTCGTATTGCCATTGCAAAGGTAACCATGGATGTTGCAATCCTTACACAAACAAAAAAGATGTAGGTATGGTGTTGGATGCAGATATGGAAGATTGTGAGGAGGTATTCGCAGATGACAATATAGATGATGTGGAGGGCAGTCAGGAGAGTGAGGGCCAGGAGGATATGGAGTATGTTTATGATATTGATGATGAATGGGAAAATACACCTATATAATACTGTATAGTCCTGTATCAGTCCTATTAACCCGTAAATAACGATCAATTATTTTCAATATTATATTTGTCCAATTTTAGACAATTTTATTAAGCTTAGGAAGGACTTAATGTACTCAGTGGGTCAGAAACTAAATGAAATGAGTCTGTAGGTTCTTGCTGATACCTTGTTCTTTTCATATAGTTATATAGTTACCCCCCGGATGATTTTTCGCAACTAGTAAAACTATGTAATCGATTATGGGTTAAAAGGATTTCTTAGCTTTGAATACTTGTACATAAAGAACGAATTTGTAATTTCCTTGCTATACAGGTTATTCAATCATAATTATTATTTTTAATAATTAAAAATTTTATTTGCACTTTTTAATGATATTTTGTTGTGTAACAATGTAAATTTAGCGTTGTCCTATACTTAGCGCACAAGATTGAATTACAAGTGAAAAGACAACATCAAAAATGAATTCTAGACCCAATAAAACCACAAATAAGATGTGTTTCATATCATTCTAAGAGAATTATTAAGAAATCCAGGTGGCGTTTGGCCGCCATCTTGTTATGCAAATTGCACAATTTGCCCAACATTGCAATTTGGGCAACCAAGCTAAAATGACTCTAGATACCCATATGAAACTAAATCAAGAATAAAACTTCATAGGAAACAACATTTCTAGGTTCAGAAAATTTCAAACCGACTCGATCGCCACGCCCTTCCAAACTCTCATGAAACTCCCTTAATTCTTCAGTCTCCTCCAAGCTCCCCACGCCTTTCCTATCTCTCATGGAACTTCCTGCGGTCTTATTGCTATTGTGTCCTTGTTTCCACTCGCACAAGCTCCTCATTTGTCCTTCTCCGTCTTGAAACTTTCTTGGGTCATTTAGAGAGAGAGAGAGAGAGAGAGCAAAACAACACACATTG